>NC_092114.1:21680323-21692823 GCF_045679555.1 Salvelinus alpinus
TTTTTATTAATTTCTACATTGTAGAATAATAGTGAAGACATCAAAACTATGAAATAACACATATGGAATCATGTAGTAACCAAAAAAGTACTAAACAAAATCTAAACATATTTTATATTTGGGATTCTTCAAAGCAGTCACCCTTTGCCTTGATGACAGCTTTGCACACTCTTGGCATTCTCTCAACCAGCTTCATGAGGTAGTCACCTGGAATGTTAACAGGTGTGCCTTGTTAGAAGTGTATTTGTGGAATTTCTTTCCGTGAGACCCCCCCCAATTTTTTTTATTTAACTAGGCAAGTCAGTTAAGAACAAATTCGTATTTACAATGACAGGGGCAGAACGGCAGATTTGTACCTTGTCAGCTCGGGGATTCGATCTAGCAACCTTTTGTTTACTGGCCCAACGCTCTAACCACTAGGCTGCCTGCCGCCCCGCCAATCAGTTGTGTTGTGACAAGGTAGGGGTGGTATACAGAAGACAGCCTTATGTGGTAAAATTCCAAGTCCATATTATGGCAAAAACAGCTCAAATAAGCAAAGAGAAATGACAGTCACTACTTTAAGACATGAAGGTCAGTCAATACAGAAAATGTAAAGAACTTTTAAAGTTTCATGTGCAGTCGTAAAAATCATCAAGCGCTATGATGAAACTGGCTCTCAACCTCTGTTGCAGAGGATAAGTTCATTAGAGTTACCAGCCTCAGAAATTGCAGCCCAAATAAATGCATCACAGAGTTCAAGTAACAGACACATCTCAACATCAACTTTTCAGAGGAGACTGTGTGAATCAGGCCTTCATGGTCGAATTGCTGCAAAGAAACCACTACTAAAGGACACCAATAAGAAGAAGAGACTTGCTTGGGCCAAGAAACACAAGCAATGGACATCTGTCCTTTTGTCTGAGTCCAAATAGTAAAGATAAAGAAAAACCCTTGAATGAGTAGGTGTGTCCAAACTGTTGACTGGTACTGTATATATTATACAGAAGTCATGATGACAGTTGGAGCATTTTTGGGGTTTCTCAACTTCATTCAAAACAGGTAAAAGTTCAAAACAGCACTCCACGGAAAGGGCAAATGAGTGGAGTTAGGATTTGGCCAACCTCCACATAGACTCTAGCATCGTTTAACTCTCCACGGCTGGCGTTAGAGGCATGCCCCGTCAAACCCAGCGGTGCACAGAACTCTGAGGCCACATACCTCACGGCCTGACACAGACCAAGGGCATTTCTAGAGACATGGTTTTCAACACCATCAGAGACTAAAGATTCATCATTGCATTCTAAAAAGGTTCTGGAGACAGCAGAGCTTGTTCTCACCGGAAGCCCAGATGGCATTTGTTTTAAACATAGCACGTGTGTGCGTGCAAGCGCCCATGCGTGTGTGTGTGTGTGTGTGTGTGTGTGTGTGTGTGTGTGTGTGTGTGTGTGTGTGTGTGAGAACTGTTCCCTCTACCAAGCAGGTGTAAATTACGGACAGTGAGCCACGCACACGGGGTTTCTGCGGGGGAAACGGTGCATAGCAACACGGACCCCGGCTGTGGACAAGCTAACAGGAGCGAAGGGTTCCAGAGCAATTTATGTATCACAGCCGTCTCTCTTTCCCCTCTGAGTTTACCGCCAGCCTGTAAATTAGAGGATGCCAGGGTTCAGGCTGTAAATTAGAGGATGCCAGGGTTCAGGCTGTAAATTAGAGGATGCCAGGGTTCAGGCTGTAAATTAGAGGATGCCAGGGTTCAGGCTGTAAATTAGAGGATGCCAGGGTTCAGGCTGTAAATTAGAGGATGCCAGGGTTCAGGCTGTAAATTAGAGGATGCCAGGGTTCAGGCTGTAAATTAGAGGATGCCAGGGTTCAGGCTGTAAATTAGAGGATGCCAGGGTTCAGGCTGTAAATTAGAGGATGCCAGGGTTCAGGCTGTAAATTAGAGGATGCCAGGGTTCAGGCTGTAAATTAGAGGATGCCAGGGTTCAGGCTGTAAATTAGAGGATGCCAGGGTTCAGGCTGTAAATTAGAGGATGCCAGGGTTCAGGCTGTAAATTAGAGGATGCCAGGGTTCAGGCTGTAAATTAGAGGATGCCAGGGTTCAGGCTGTAAATTAGAGGATGCCAGGGTTCAGGCTGTAAATTAGAGGATGCCAGGGTTCAGGCTGTAAATTAGAGGATGCCAGGGTTCAGGCTGTAAATTAGAGGATGCCAGGGTTCAGGCTGTAAATTAGAGGATGCCAGGGTTCAGGCTGTAAATTAGAGGATGCCAGGGTTCAGGCTGTAAATTAGAGGATGCCAGGGTTCAGGCTGCCAGACCCTCGGCTGCCAAATGTTTTCTCCAAGCCTGGGTGAGACCTTTGAGGAGAAAATTCATGATCACAAATAGCGAGTCGAGTGAATGATCTCATTCAGTGACCTCCTGTCTCTAAAATAGCATGACATGGCATCACGAGTGTTGCATAGCTCCAAAGCTAATGGGTAACAAGGATCACTAATGCCCAAACGAGAGTTAGAGTTGTAGTGGTTTTGATTAACATTGGCCAGTTCATGTGTATGACTATTTATGTTTGTATTACACAAACATCACAATAAAGGAGCAACTTTCGTCCCATGTGGTGTTCTATATTTTGCAATATCCACATGGTGCAAATTAAAGGTGGCCATGTCATAGAGCCCACGGCAACCAACATGAAGCAGTTACAGGAAAGAAGTCGGTTAAATGTCAAACAATTACAGAGAGCCCGAGGGGAATGTAATAGGAACATTCCAGAATAATAATAGAACCTTCTATTGTTTTAGTACCTTTTGCTGGGTGTGGTAGAAATTAATCATCAAGCTCAGTCTGGAGAGAGAACACTAGCACTTAGCGAGTCAAAAGTACTCTGTAGGGCAGTGGTTCCCAACTCCAGTCCTCCAGTCCTCCCAACAGCACACATTAGTGTTGTATTCCTGGACAAAGTCACATGATTCAACTTGTCAAGGGCTTGATGATTAGTTGACAAGTAGAATCAGGTGTGCTTGTCCGGGACCACAACAAAAATATGTATTGTAGCTTTTCCACAGCCATAGGGAATAGGGTGGCCTTTAGGATGCACTCCTACAGTACTTCCCCCACGTCAGGATACTCATTAGCCATGACTTACTCGGTTGGTAAAACACCTCACATTAACATTCAACAACAGTCCCTGGAACAATTAGCGTAGTTAAGCACATTCAGACAAGGCTGCTGAACTGTAGTCCTCCTTAAGTGTAGAATAAACAATAATTCACCCCGAATCTCCTCAAATACCACCTGCAATTCTTCAGATTGGAAAATTATTTTCGGATTGACACAGGCACTGGTTTCATGGGAAAACCGGTCACATGACTGTCTCACACATTGACTTTAAAAGTCACCTGTACAGTATAAAACAAACCCTGGCCTGGATTCCTCTACCCATATAACCCATGGTGTATTCATTTGCGCACACTGTAGGAAAACGTTTTTTATTGAAAACAAGCATTTTTTTTATTGGACTGGTTTAATTAACTTAGCTCCTACCGTTTCCGTTTACAAGCCCAGTATGGCATCATAGGATGCAATCAGTCAGTGTTATCGCTGTCTGTCCCCTCGGGAGTCTAATGGAGGAACAGGACCAGCATCCTGGAACCATCACGCCTTTCTTCTCACTCACACACACGCACACACTGCTGATTGCAAGAACCATTTCATCTCAGCCCCTCCCACGTCTTTCTAATACCACCGTAACAAGTGACTGATGCATCAAGCATTCCTTTACTGTGGGATGTTATGAGAATGTTGCTATTATTGGGGAGTATCATGGGTAAATGCAAGGAAAATGCAATATTCCAGTGTAAATTGTTTCCCTTTCCCATCCAACCCCAGTGGCTACCTGTGAACAGTGTTAAATTAGTGATCCACATCCAAGCGGACAATCAATGGTCCAGCCCTGCCATTTGATGGTGATGCTCTCCTGCTACGGTAGGAAATATCACACCACGTTGCCAGGCAACTGGGACTAATTGGCAGGAGAAAGGGGCCGCAGGGGCTCTGTGATCTATAGTAGGTCTGATAAGAAGAAATCACCTCCCTGGATTCTTCAGGGGGCACGGCCTGACTCCTTCCAAGCCTCCCCTCAGCCGAGCAAGTGCCAGGGGGACACACGGACAGGGACACACACAGACTCTACCCCTGCTCAGGGTAAGGTCATAGCTGGGTGTTTTCTCTCTGATCAAAGTGGCTCCTCAACACCTCCATAGGGCAGGTTGGATCTCAGACTTCAGAGGGTTTGATGTATGGAGAGACATCCCCGATTACTCCATATGATACATAGTGGATCTATTTCAGGAAAAAGGTTTTTTAGAGGATGGATGCAGTGTATGCCTACGCTCAGCAGCATAGGGACTCATCTGACAGAGAGCTGCGTAGGGGTGGGGGGGGGCATGGTTTTTAGCCAATACACTTCCATTTTCAGATGTAATCCTAGTGCTTTCCCCAAAACTGCAGGGGATTAAAAAACAGCACCCTGCCTGCTAGCAATCTGCAGATCTGCCGAGCCAGAAAAGCACAACACGGTGCCTTCCTCCTCCATCAAAGTGCAGCTAGACTCCCAAAGCAGTGGCGACACTGGCCACTACAACTTCCCACACCTCGGGCAAGGTACCAGGATGATTCACTCCGAAACCAAACTTCGTCAGAAGTTTTCAGACCTGGAATGTGGACTAATGTTGAGATGATTTCACGTCCCAATACTGTGCGTGTCTTCAGGACAATTCTCAACGTCCTTGAGTGGCCCAGCCAGAGCCCAGACTTGAACCCGATCGAACATCTCTGGAGAGATCTGAAAATAGCTGTGCAGCGATGCTCCCCATCCAAACTGACAGAGCTTGAGGGGATCTGAAGAGAAGACTGGGAGAAACTCCCTAAATACAGGTGTGCCAAGCTTGTAGCGTCATACCCAAGAAGACGAAGCTGTGATCGATCACTGCCAAAGGAGCTTCAACAAAGTACTGAGTAAAGGGTCTGAATACTTATGTATATGTGATATCAGTTTCTTATTTTTAATACATTTGCAAAAAATTCTAAAAAAAAGTTTTTCTTTGTCATTATGGGGTATTGTATGTAAATTGATGAGGGGGAAAAAATATTTAATCAATTTTAAAATAGGGCTGTAATGTAACAAAATGTGAAAAGAGTTAAGTGGTCTGAATAATTTCTGAATGCACAGTATGGGTGTCTGAGCTGAATGTTATTTGATTATGCAGACAATCTGGAATTCTGAAGTAACGCTTCTGATAAAAACTAAAAAACGAATAGGTTGTCAACCCTTAACCAGGAAAGACCCGCATGCATGTTGATGACATCATGGAAAAATCCAAAGAAATCAGCCAAGACCTCAGAAAAACAATTGTAGACCTCCACAAGTCTGGTTCATCCTTGGGAGCAATTTCCAAACGCCTGAAGGTACCACGTTCATCTGTACAAACATAGTATGCAAGCATAAACACCATGGGACCACGCAGCCGTCATACCACTCAGGAAGGAGACGCGTTCTGTCTCCTAGAGATGAACGTACTTTGGTGCGAAAAGTGCAAATCAATCCCAGAACAGCAAAGGACCTTGTGAAGATGCTGGAGGAAACAGGTACAAAAGTATCTATATCCACAGTAAAACGAGTCCTATATCGACATAACCTGAAAGGCCGCTCAGCACGGAAGAAGCCACTGCTCCAAAGCCTCCATAAAAAGCCAGACTACGGTTTGCAACTGCACATGGGGACAAAGATCATACTTTTTGGAGAAATGTCCTCTGGTCTGATGAAACAAAAATAGAACTGTTTGGCCATAATGCCAATCGTTAGGTTTGGAGGAAAGAGGGGGGAAGCTTGCAAGCCGAAGAACACCATCCCAACCGTGAAGCACGGAGGTGGCAGCATCATGTTGTGGGGGTGCTTTGCTGCAGGAGGGACTGGTGCACTTCACAAAATAGATGGCATCATGAGGGAGGAAAATTATGTGGATATATTGAAGAAACATCTCAAGACATCAGTCAGGAAGTTAAAGCTTGGTCACAAATGGGTCTTCCAAATGGACAATGACCCCAAGCATACTTCCAAAGTTGTGGCAAAATGGCTTAAGGACAACAAAGTCAAGGTATTGGAGTTGCCATCACAAAGCCCTGACCTCAATCCTATAGAAAATTTGTGGGCAGAACTGAAAAAGCCTGTGTGAGCAAGGAGGCCTTCAAACCTGGCTCAGTTACACCAGCCCTGTCAGGAGGAATGGCCCAAAATTCACCCAACTTATTGTGGGAAGCTTGTGGAAGGCTACCTGAAACGTTTGACCCAAGTTAAACCATTTAAAAGCAATGCTACCAAATACTAATTAAGTGTATGTAAACTTCTGACCCACTGGGAATGTGATGAAATAAATAAAAGCTGAAATAATTATCTCTACTATTATTCTGACATTTCACATTCTTAAAATAAAGTGGCGATCCTAACTGACCTAAGACAGGGAATCTTTACTAGGATTAAATATCAGGAATTTAGAAAAACTGAGTTTAAATGTATTTGGCTAAGGTGTACGTAAACTTCCGACTTCAACTGTATGTACTGAGCTTGTCTGATGCTTTAAGCACGCTGTTTGATTAAAAAAAAAATGAAGATACAAATGACTCAAGAGGGAGCCAGAGATCAAGATAACCTAACCAGAAGGGAAAAATACTGTTCCCGACCCACCCCCCCCCGCTGCTGCCTTCACAGATTCTGTTGTTACGCTCCTCAAGTTGCCAGTAATAGGATACTCCAGGGGTCGGCACATCGTTTCATTTGGAAAGCCAACTTGTTACCATTTCTACCGATCTGCGTGTCAGTTATGATTTTCATGGAACAGTTTCATTTAATTGATTATAGTCTTTGTATCTCCAAATCATTGTCATGAGGTTCTATCTAAAAGAAAATGATAGAAATCTAAAAGTAACTTATATTGCAAACTATGTAAAAACAGCCTACATAAAGTCAACAAATAAAAACATGGCAGCCTGCAGGTAGAAAATATACTGAGAAAAATACTGTAAATATCCTATTAATCACATTGAAGACAGGCCAGCCATCCGTAGCCAATGAACTTGAAACATTGTATCAACTATAAACTATGTCGGGACTGAAGCTAGCACTAGAAAACTTGCAACATTGTATAAAATAGTATGGGCCTTCAGAGTGTCCTGTGCCAGTGAGCTCGGGACAGACACAGCTATAGGTGCAAGGGATAGGAAGTAAATCAGGGATTTTATGATGTTTCCACTGGATCAGAGCATTACATTTTTCGTGTGGTTACCGAAAGAGATAGAGCTGGAAATATATTGAGGAACTATTGTCATTCTTAAAAACAGTCTTAGTTTACTGGCTGTTTGAAGTGAAGAAAAAAATACTTTGAGAAGCTCCACAGCTCATTAGTGGTGGTGAGTTAAGACAATCAGAAATACTATCAGACATCTCCAAATGGACAGACCTACATTTGCACACAGGCCAGGTAGCCACGGTCTACGTCTATATGAGTAGGCCGAATCAGATGCATGTCCTTACTCAATATTGACACGAAAACTCCAAACAAAATGTATAAATTCCCAAAACTCAAAAATGGAAAGAAATAAACTCAAATGTATTTCTCACAAGTGTAGCATAAATTGTGAGCTGTGCAAATAACGACAATAAGAACACTAAATAACAATAATAATAATCAATTGAATGCATTAACAGATATTACCGTAACCAAAAAAACACTGTAGATTACAAATGATGGGAATGAATGGTAAATATAGGTTACTACTGGTGATATACGTAGGTTACTACTGGTGATATACGTAGGTTACTACTGGTGATATACGTAGGTTACTACTGGTGATATACGTAGGTTACTACTGGTGATATACGTAGGTTACTACTGGTGATATACGTAGGTTACTACTGGTGATATACGTAGGTTACTACTGGTGATATACGTAGGTTACTACTGGTGATATACGTAGGTTACTACTGGTGATATACGTAGGTTACTACTGGTGATATACGTAGGTTACTACTGGTGATATATGTAGGTTACTACTGGTGATATACGTAGGTTACTACTGGTGATATATGTAGGTTACTACTGGTGATATACGTAGGTTACTACTGGTGATATATGTAGGTTACTACTGGTGATATACGTAGGTTACTACTGGTGATATATGTAGGTTACTACTGGTGATATATGTAGGTTACTACTGGTGATATACGTAGGTTACTACTGGTGATATATGTAGGTTACTACTGGTGATTTACGTAGGTTACTACTGGTGATATATGTAGGTTACTACTGGTGATATACGTAGGTTACTACTGGTGATATATGTAGGTTACTACTGGTGATATACGTAGGTTACTACTGGTGATATATGTAGGTTACTACTGGTGATATACGTAGGTTACTACTGGTGATATATGTAGGTTACTACTGGTGATATACGTAGGTTACTACTGGTGATATATGTAGGTTACTACTGGTGATATACGTAGGTTACTACTGGTGATATATGTAGGTTACTACTGGTGATATATGTAGTGGGGAATTGATAGACACTAACAATCAAAAGGCAAGCAATTCACACAGTGAAGTTATGAAACTATGAATGTGCACAAAATGGCAGGAGATTCTGGAGAGAGACATGCCTTGTGCATTCTAGCCACACTCCTTTAGGACCGTGACATCCCCACAGCCTCCTAAATGGATTAGCCCACTGAGACAGGCGTGAATCAGACAAGTATCGTGTGCCACAAAAAAATATATACATATTTGAGACTGCTCATTTTTTTTTAAATCTTGTTCGACCAACAGCCTATCGACCAAACAATCAACCAGTCGACTAAATGGGGTCAGCCCTAACACACTCCTTTAGGAGGTTAAAGATACAGCAAATAGGTCTGGCAATACAGTCTGCTACCATTCTCAGTAGTTTCCCAACAAGGTTGTCTATACTAGTTTTCCCAACAATCCCACACTAACTTGACCAAATTCAAAACAAAATTCAAAACAACGATCATTCACTTTCAATACTACATGTTTTATACTAAAATATGATGCCTCAATGTTCAATATTGTCATTTCACTTCTGAGTTCTTCCACTTTACTTGTGAAATAGTCATTGAAATTATTGGCAACCCTTCACTTTCAATATTACATTTTTTAAACTAAAATATGATGGCCCACTGCTGTTATAAATCACCCATCAACTTCATTAAACAATGGAGATGAACTGTGTTTTCTGCCCATATCATTTAAGGTAGTCCAAAGTCTTTTCGCATTGTGTTTTATGTCATTCATCTTGGTTTGGGAATTACATTTCTAGTTTTTTTGTTAAGTTTAGGTCAAAACATTTCTCAATTGACAGTACGTCAACCAATCAGCTGAGCATCCTGACTTGATTACCACCTCTTTTGCATCATTTCTTTGAACCATACAGTTTCTCAATTCATCATCAATCCATGGGGCTCTAACAGTTCTCACAGTTAGTTTCTTAACAGGTGCATGCTTGTCAACAATTGACATGAATACTTTTACAAATACTTCCAGTGCTGCATAGATTCACCTCATACACATTAGACCAACATCATTAAAAAAAAATTTTTTTTACAAGTGTCCTAGGAAAACACTCACAAACTTTTACAGATGCACAATCGAGAGCATCCTGTCGGGCTGTATCACCGCCTGGTACAGCAACTGGTCCGCCCACAACCGTAAGGCTCTCCAGAGGGTAGTGAGGTCTGCACAACGCATCACTGGGGGCAAACTACCTGCCCTCCAGGACACCTACACCACCCGATGTCACAGGAAGGCCATAAAGATCATCAAGGACAACAACCACACGAGCCACTACCTGTTCACCCCGCTATCATCCAGAAGGCGAGGTCAGTACAGGTGCATCAAGCTGGGACCGAGAGACTGAAAAACAGCTTCTATCTCAAGGCCATCAGACTGTTAAACAGCCACCACTAACATTGACTGGCTGCTGCCAACATACTGACTCAACTCCAGCTCACTTTAGTAATGGAAATTGATGGAAATTAATCAAAAATGTATCACTAGCCACTTTAAACAATGCCACTTAATATAATGTATATGTATATACTGTACTCTATATCATCTACTGCATCTTGCCATCTTTATGTAATACATGTATTACTAGCCACTTTAAACTATGCCACTTTTATATGTTTACATACCCTACATTACTCATCTCATATGTATAGACTGTACACTATACCATCTACTGCATTTTGCCTATGCCGTTCTGTACCATCACTCATTCATATATCTTTATGTACATAATCTTTATCCCTTTACACTTGTGTGTATAAGGTAGTAGTTGTGAAATTGTTAGGTTAGATTACTTGTTGGTTATTACGGCATTGTCGGAACTAGAAGCACAAGCATTTCGCTACACTCTCATTAACATCTGCTAACCATGTGTATGTGACAAATAAAATTTGATTTGACATTTTGGATGATCTTTTAAACAACTTTAGGGCCAACCTTTGGCACTTTGGCTTTCCTTGTTATTGCCACAATGTTATGGTCACTACAGCCAATGGGAACTGATATTACTTTGGAGCAAAGCTCTGCAGCATTAGTGAAGATCGGATCAATACAAGTGGATGTCACAGTTCCAACACTATTGGTTTACACTCTAGTTGGTTCAGTGATAACTTGGGTCATGTTACAGGCATTAGTCATAGTTAGAAGCTTCCTCTTGAGAGGACAGCTCGTTGCTAACCAGTCAATGGTCAGGTCACCCAGAAAATAAAACTCTGAACATCACACACACGATCAAGCATTGCACACATTATCCAAATACTGACAGTGAGCAGCACCCCAAGAGGCTTCAGATGAGGCAGGGGAACCTGCAACCACAACAGTATTTGACATGAGACCCTCTCTAAGATTGACAGGATTATGGTTCTGAACATATACTGCAACACCTCCCCTATAGGCATGATGAAAGGTCTAGTCCTATTTGCCTTTGGCGCAGCAGAGTAAACTTAGGACTGGAGCGACACGTTACACTTGACAGGGTTTCTCTGGTGGCTGTCAGATCAAATTGTGAATGCACGGTTGTCTGGCAGAATGCTTAAGCCCTGAGGTGGGGAGCCCCCAAACCAGGCTAATGGCCTGCAGTAAATACCAGGAGAGGTTGTTGAGAAAGCGATGTCGCTAAGACAGAAATACTTGCTGTGTCATTTACCAAAACAACTCCTCTGAAAACAAAAAATGATGATACTTTATTCTCAAACACCCCAAACCATCAGCCAATTGTGTCCTTCCCTGTCCTGAGACTGTCAAGGAGGGTACACTATTGAACATTATATGGAGACCTTATATTATGCGCAGCGTGGGTGACCATATGTGGCAGCGTGGCACAGCAGTAATGTCCAGTGTACCAAGCATGTCCAGCAGGGACACAAGCATGTCAAACAAGGACACAAGCATGTCCAGCAGGGACACAAGCATGTCCAGCAGGGACACAAGCATGTCCAGCAGGGACACAAGCATGTCCAGCAGGGACACAAGCATGTCAAACAAGGACACAAGCATGTCCAGCAGGGACACAAGCATGTCCAGCAGGGACACAAGCATGTTATCCCAGCCCCTTTATCACTGTCAGCCACCATGCCTCTCATTCTCAGCTTTACCATTGATTACAGTATAGAAGGCTACATGCAGAGTGAGCAACTGTCTTTTCATTGCTCTCCTTCACACGACAGTAAGTGTTTATGAGCGTTGCTGCTCTTTCTCCCACATCTCTCTTCCTCTATCATGAGGAATTAAAAGTTCCCTCCAGTAGCGTATAGGGAAATGTTCCTCAGACTTCATAGCCTACCTACCAGAGCACAATATCAACCCATCTGGTGTTACCACGGTGATGAGTGTAGTGCAGACCTACTGTATCTGGCACATTTTTACAAATATGAACTATTGAAAGCCTGGCTAACAGTATTGTGGCGAGACCTATTTGGCATACAGAGGTTGAAATGTAGAAGTTATGAGCTGCAATGGGTGAGCAGTACAGTCTGTTTAATCTGAGATTAATTCATTACTATTTTCTGCAAAGAAATGATTTGAATGTCTTTATTTTAATTCAGAGGGAAAATCTACCTTTGATTCAGTTCTAGCACAAAGAAATATAAACTCAGAGTTCTATAGAAACTCTATAAATGAAAGGAAGTATATGAAACTTCCAGAAGTGACTAGAGGAAGCAAGAAATAAATCTCGACTTTGAGCGTCCAAGCCTGGAAATCTGGGATCATTGATGCAAATGAAAGCAGACGTCACAACAAACAGAGTTGTTTATTGATGCTGTTACACAAGATGGACATTTTCTATCACAGCTGGAGGGAGACGAGGGGTTCTGTGTGTTCTCAGAAAGGATCAGTTTCACTAAATAATGAAGAAAACACAAAACACAGGGAGAGAGAGAC
>NC_092114.1:21695323-21890323 GCF_045679555.1 Salvelinus alpinus
GCGGGGGGGTATGCCTTATGATTAACGAGAAGTGGTGTGATCATCATAACAACACACAAGAACTCAAGTCGTTCTGTTCACCTGATCTAGAACTCCTCACAATCAAATGTCGACCGCATTATCTACCAAGGGAATTCTCGTCAATCATAATCACAGCCGTATACATTCCCCCCCAAGCAGACACATCGATGGCCCTGAACGAACTTTATCTGACTCTTTGTAAACTGGAAACCACACACCCTGAGGCTGCATTCATCGTAGCTGGGGATTTTAACAAGGCTAATCTAAAAACAAAACTCCCTAAATTCTATCAGCATATCGATTGTGCTACCAGGGCTGGAAAAACACTAGACCATTGTTATACTAATTTCCGCGACGCTTATAAGGCCCTCCCCCGCCCCCCTTTCGGAAAAGCTGACCACGACTCCATTTTGTTGATTCCAGCCTACAAACAAAAACTCAAACAACAAGCTCCCGGCCTCAGGTCTGTTCAACGCTGGTCCGACCAATCTGAATCCACGCTTCAAGACTGCTTCGATCACGCGGATTGGAATATGTTCCGCATCGCGTCCAACAACAATATTGACGAATATGCTGATTCGGTGAGCGAGTTCATTAGGAAGTGCATTGACGATGTCGTACCCACAGCAACGATAAAAACATTCCCAAACCAGAAACCGTGGATTGACGGCAGCATTCGCGTGAAACTGAAAGCGCGAACCACTGCTTTTAACCAGGGCAAGGTGACCGGAAGCATGACCGAATACAAACAGTGTAGCTATTCTCTCCGCAAGGCAATCAAACAGGCTAAGTCTCAGTACAGAGACAAAATCGAGTCGAAATTCAACAGCTCAGACACAAGAGGTATGTGGCAGGGTCTACAGTCAATCACGGATTACAAAAAGAAAACCAGCCCCGTCGAGGACCAGGATGTCTTGCTCCCAGACAGGCTAAACAACTTTTTTGCCCGCTTTGAGGACAATACAGTGCCACTGACACGGCCCCCTACCAAAACCTGCGGGCTCTCCTTCACTGCAGCCGAGGTGAGTAAAACATTTAAACGTGTTAACCCTCGCAAGGCTGCAGGCCCAGACGGCATTCCCAGCCGCGTCCTCAGAGCATGCGCAGACCAGCTGGCTGGTGTGTTTACGGACATATTCAATCAATCCTTATCCCAGTCTGCTGTTCCCACATGCTTCAAGAGGGCCACCATTGTTCCTGTTCCCAAGAAAGCTAAGGTAACTGAGCTAAACGACTACCGCCCCGTAGCACTCACTTCCGTCATCATGAAGTGCTTTGAGAGACTAGTCAAGGACCATATCACCTCCACCCTACCGGACACCCTAGACCCACTCCAATTTGCTTACCGATCCAATAGGTCCACAGACGACACAATCGCAACCACACTGCACACTGCCCTAACCCATCTGGACAAGAGGAATACCCATGTGAGAATGCTGTTCATCGATTACAGCTCAGCATTTAACACCATAGTACCCTCCAAACTCGTCATCAAGCTCGAGACCCTGGGTCTCGACCCCGCCCTGTGCAACTGGGTCCTGGACTTCCTGACGGGCCGCCCCCAGGTGGTGAGGGTAGGTAACAACATCTCCACCCCGCTGATCCTCAACACTGGGGCCCCACAAGGGTGCGTTCTGAGCCCTCTCCTGTACTCCCTGTTCACCCACGACTGCGTGGCCATGCACGCCTCCAACTCAATCATCAAGTTTGCGGATGACACTACAGTGGTAGGCTTGATCACCAACAACGACGAGACGGCCTACAGGGAGGAGGTGAGGGCCCTCGGAGTGTGGTGTCAGGAAAATAACCTCATACTCAACGTCAACAAAACAAAGGAGATGATTGTGGACTTCAGGAAACAGCAGAGGGAGCACCCCCCTATCCACATCGACGGGTCAGTAGTGGAGAAGGTGGAAAGTTTTAAGTTCCTCGGTGTACACATCACGGACAAACTGAACTGGTCCACCCACACAGACAGCGTTGTGAAGAAGGCGCAGCAGCGCCTCTTCAACCTCAGGAGGCTGAAGAAATTCGGCTTGTCACCAAAAGCACTCACAAACTTCTACAGATGCACAATCGAGAGCATCCTGTCGGGCTGTATCACCGCCTGGTACGGCAACTGCTCCGCCCACAACCGTAAGGCTCTCCAGAGGGTAGTGAGGTCTGCAGAACGCATCACCAGGGGCAAACTACCTGCCCTCCAGGACACCTACACCACCCGATGTCACAGGAAGGCCATAAAGATCATCAAGGACAACAACCACCCAAGCCACTGCCTGTTCACCCCGCTATCATCCAGAAGGCGAGGTCAGTACAGGTGCATCAAAGCAGGGACCGAGAGACTGAAAAACAGCTTCTATCTCAAGGCCATCAGACTGTTAAACAGCCACCACTAACATTTAGCGGCCGCTGCCAACATACTGACCCAACTCCAGCCACTTTAAAACCTCAGATCCCATGACTTGGTTCAAAGTTCAGGACAATAGTGATGGCGATTTCCATACTGTCCTGTGTATATTTTATGACATACCCACACAGGGGAGGGACTCAAGGGAGTGAGGAAGACCAGAGTCCCAAAGTCCCCAAACTTTTGTCTCTTCTGAAGTTTTGTAGGCTTAGTACAAGACGACTGGTCACAAGACTCACCTAAATGTCTAGCAGTCATCAATCCCCCCCAGAAAGACAAAACTTAAATAGCTTTAAAGAGAAAAACCTACAGTTGAAGTCTGAAGTTTACATACACCTTAGCCAAATATATTTAAACTCAGTTTATCACAATTCCTGACATTTAATCCTAGTAAACATTCCCTGTCTTAGGTCAGTTAGGATCACCACTTCATTTTAAGAATGTGAAATGTCAGAATAATAGTAGAGAGAATGATTTATTCCAGCTTTAATTTCTTTCATCACATTCCCAGTATCAGAAGTTAACATACACTCAATTAGTATTTGGTAGCATTGCTATAAATTGCTTAACTTGGGTCAAACATTTCAGGTAGCCTTCCACAAGCTTCCCACAATAAGTTGGGTGAATTTTGGCCCAATTCCTCCTGACAGAGCTAGTGTAACTGAGTCAGGTTTGTAGGCCTCCTTGCTCGCACACACGCTTTTCCAGTTCTGCCCACACATTTTCTATAGGATTGAGGTCAGGGCTTTGTGATGGCCACTCCAAAACCTTGACTTTGTTGTCCTTAAGCCATTTATGTGTCCTTTAGCAACTTTGGAAGTATGCTTAGGGTCATTGTCCATTTGGAAGACCCACAGGTACTACACATTTATCTCATACCCTCACACTTGTTTAGATAAGGGTTGATCTATTTATTCTTGAATGAGCGCGAAACACTCAGAAGATGAAAGCACCAAAACATTTCTCAAAGCAGCTTTCCTCCGTCCTTCCCTGTTCTTAAAGGAACACGGATAGTCTTTTTCCATTTTCTTTTAAAGCAGTGGAACTGCTGCCAAAGTTAAACAAAGATTATATCTTCCTTAAAAGCTGTTTCCAGTCACTGAATGTGGAGCGATGGAGAGAGAGAGAACACCCTATCTGGCTCCATGTGTCATCAGAGGCACAGCCTGTCTGCGAGCTTCATCTTCATCAGGTTCGAGCTTCAGTGATGAACATACGCGAGGCTAGCTAACGCATACTGTAGCTCTCCATCCAATCCATCACGCAGCCATATGCTAACATGACACATCCCATCAATCCAAAGTCGGCGCGTCTGAGAAATCGCCCATAATCAGCATACTGTGCATCCAACTTCAGACTAATCTGGCGAGTCACTGCTAGATAGGCAAATTGGGGACATAGGTGAGAGGCATGGCCCTTTCCGGTTCTTTCGTATCTTATGGTTCATAAGAGCATTGGAGAAATGACTCTCCCTACCTTCCCCGAATCCTCCTCCTTTCCTTCCCAGGATTCCTTCTCCCTTCCTACCCGGAATCCTTCTCTCCCTTCCTACCCAGAATCCTTCTCTCCCTGCCTACCCAGAATCCTTCTCTCCCTGCCTACCCAGAATCCTTCTCTCCCTGCCTACCCAGAATCCTACCCAGAATCTTCTCTCCCTTCCTAGCCCGAATTGCTAAACATTACAGATCCCATAGGGCCTAACAGTTAACCAAATTATTAACTGTCATTAAGTCATTAAGAACCCAGGAGGAGGAAAAGTTATTTCTACTTAGGAGACTCATCTAGAAGTTTTGTTTCCATACTTGTGAGACAAATTTAAACTATGCAGTGTAACTTGTACTCCTTGTAGATTAGAAGATAGAATATAGTTTTAAAGAACATTGAACCAGAAGGAGGTTTCTGGCACAGGAGGGAATGATATTTAGATATTTTTCTCCTCAGAAACACCATTAAGAAATGCCCTAGGCCTTCAACCTGCCTTGACTTTGCCTCCGACCCACATTTATGGTGCTTCTCCCCATAGGAGTCCCAGTTCTCATACAAACCACAGCTGCTTCTATGCCATCTAGTGGCCAAGGTATTAAAAAAACTGACACAGTGGGGAGTACCAGCGTCCGCTTCCATTGAGGGGAGTGACAGCATCAGCTTCCATTGAGCACATCTTCTCTTCTGTTTGATTCCCCCACGCAAATGTGTCAGCAGCCAGGTAATAAAAGGCTCAGGAAGAAAAGACAACTCACTCGGTAGGATTGTGATGCATGGCCCTGCTGATTGCAGGCGCTTTATATGAGCATGCAAATGTGATTTGCGGGGTCTGGATACGGCCGAGGCTCTGGGTCTGTGCAGAGAGAGCGAGGGAGCGTTTGGCCCAATAAAAGCACCACCGCCACTCAGGAGCTACTTTTCAAAAGAGCCCATTCGTCGTCCACTTAAATAAGATGAATTATCTCATAGAAAAAGATCTACGATTGAAAATGCCTCTTCCCGGACTGAGAAAATGAAAGTCTCATTCTCTTCATCTCTCTCTCTCCATCTCATTCAGGAGGATAGAGTGATAAGTGCCATCTCTCATGAAGACAGAAGGGCATTTTCTGCTTGGCTAGAGAACAATATGAGCGTTCAGGGAGTCGTGTGTCTGTCTGAGTGTTTATCAAGTTAACAGAGTAGCAGGGATTTCTACCGGTGTGGCCTAATCCTTTAAGCTCTTTAATAAACAACTAAATATATAGTCATTCCTCAGTGGGCATCTAGCCAAGCTTATAAGATCTTCTCCAAGTCTGTACTCTACCACAGATTAAAGCTGTCTTTTTTTACTTTACCAGACATTGTACCAGACAGATGGCTCATTAAAGATACAGTATTAATGGTCACCTACATAATAGAGACAGACGTCTTCGTCCTGATCCCCCTGAATGTCAAACGAGGATATCCTTTCTTTGTGTTAATGGGACAAGAACAGGACAAACGCTGGCCCCAATCATAGCCTGGCCAGGTAGACACATGGTGATCAAAAACTCCTGGCCCTACACAAAACATAACACTTAAACCCTAGGTTGGCCATGCTAAGAAGACACAAACCCTAGGTAAGGTCACGGTTGGCCTTGCTAAGCGGACACAAACCCTAGGTAAGGTCACGGTTGGCCTTGCTAAGCGGACACAAACCCTAGGTAAGGTCTTGGTTGGCCTTGCTAAGACACAAACCCTAGGTAAGGTCTTGGTTGGCGACAGGAGAAGGTAGCTCGCTAGCATCCTTACCGTGCAGAGGTCTTTGTACTGCATCTTCTGAAACTTGGTGTCGGCGTTGCCAGCACAGAGCTCCACGTATCCCAGAACCACCTGGAACACAGTGTTGTGGATGGCCTGGGTGAAGTGCATGTGGAGCTGGTCCATGGCCGTCTATGGAGAGAGGAGACACAGGGACCCAGATTATTACGAGGGACGGATAGCGTCGTAAGACCCTTTTGAAGTGCAGTTGGAGATGTCCATGGCCTAACGAAATTCAATCATTAACGTTAAGAAAAAAAAAACTCTACACAATTCAAATCACAGTGCAGTTACCACAAAACTACTACTAACAGGTTCCAATAATCATCATAAAGGGATCATTTTTTACAAATAGACCTACTTAACACAACAATGCTGTTACGTTAGTAAGCGGGAATATGCATCTTTCAAATTATTTGCGATGGATATAAAGCGCGCCGCACGACATCAACGTTAACAGTTGTGAAAAAAAATCTCTGATTACAGAAATTGCAGTTGATATGCAGCCATTGCCAATGGCCTACTTGAGTTACGAGGTCATTTCTAAATGAAGTGCTGCAAGAGCCATTTGAGCTGTGACTTGCGCTACTAATAACAGGTCTTTCAAATCAAATTTGTCACATGCGCCAAATACAACAGGTGTAGTAGACCTTACAGTGAAATGCTTACTTAGAAGCCCTTAACCAACAATGCAGTTAAGAAAATACCCCCCAAAAATTTGAAATAAGAATAACAAATAATTAAAGAGCAGCAGTAAATAACAATAGCGAGGCAAAATACATGGGGTACCGGTACAGAGTCAATGTGAGGGTGCAACGGTGTTGAGGTAATTGAGGTAATATGTACATACTAACGCTTGCTGTGCGTTAGCAGAGAGAACAGATTTTGATGAAATTCGAGCAAGGGTTGCCTTCCAGTGAGACATCATAGATTGTCACATTCTCTGTTTCACATTGAAACATGGCTCTCTCGAGATAAGTTGTCGTGATCGGTTCAGCCACCGGGCTTCTCCATGCATCGCACCGACAGAGATAAACACCTCTCTGGGAAGAGGAAGGGAGGAGGTGTATGCTTCATGATTAACGACTCATGGTGTAATCATAACAACATACAGGAACTCAAGTCCTTCTGCTCACCCAACCTAGAATTCCTTACAATCAAATGCCGGCCATTTTACCTACCAAGAGAATTCTCGTCAGTTATAGTCACAGCTGTGTACATTCCCCCTCAAGCAGACACCAAGACGGCCACCAAGGAACGTCACTGGACTATATGCAAACTGGAAACAATATATCCTGAGGCTGCATTTATTGTAGCTGGGGATTTTAACAAAGCAAATTTGAGAACAAGGCTACCTAAATTCTATCAGCATATTGATTGCGCTATGCGCAATACCCTTGACCACTGCTACTCTAACTTCCGCGATGCATACAAAGCCCTCCCCCGCCCTCCCTTCAGCAAATCCGACCACGACGCCATCTTGCTCCTACCGTGTTATAGGCAGAAACTCAAACAGGATGTAACAGTGACGACAACTATTCAATGCTGGTCCGACCAATCAGAAGCCACGCTTCAAGATTGTTTTGATCACATGGACTTAATATGTTCCGGTCAGCATCAGAACAACATCGACATATACGCTGACTCGGTGAGTGCGTTTATAAAGAGTTGCATTGGAGATGTTGTACCCACTGTGACTATTAAAACCTACCCTAACCAGAAACCGTGGATGGATGGCGGCATTCGCGCAAAAATGAAAGTGCGATCCAACGGAATTAACCATGGAAAGAGGTCTGGGAATATGACATCCTGTCGGGCTGTATCACAGCCTGGTACGGCAACTGCACCGCCCTCAACCCCAAGGCTCTCCAGAGGGTGGTGTGGTCTGCACAACGCATCACCTGGGGCAAACTACCTGCCCTCCATGACACATACAGCACCAGATGTCACAGGAAGGCCACCTGAGCCACTGCCTGTTCACACCGCTACCATCCAGAAGACGAGGTCAGCACAGGTGCATCAAAGCTGGGACCAAGAGACTGAAAAACAGCTTCTATCTCAAGGCCATCAGACTGCTAAACAGCAATTACTAACTCAGAGAGGCTGCTGCCTACATTGAGACCCAATAACTGGCCACTTTAATAAATTGATCACTAGTCACTTTATACAATGCCACTCTAAATAATGGCACTTTAATAATGTTTATATATCTTTCATTACTCATATAACATGTATATACTGTATTTTATACCATCTACTCCATCTTGCCTATGCCGCTCGGCCATCGCTCATCCATATACTTACATGTACATATTCTCATTCACCCCTTTAGATTTGTGTGTATTAGGTAGTTGTTGGGGAATTGTTAGATTACTTGTTAGATATTACTGCACAGTCAAACTAGAAGCACAAGCATTTCACTACACTCGCATTAACATCTGCTAACCATGTGTACAGTGGGGAGAACAAGTATTTGATACACTGCCGATTTTGCAGGTTTTCCTACTTACAAAGCATGTAGAGGTCTGTCATTTTTATAATAGGTACACTTCAACTGTGAGAGACGGAATCTAAAACAAAAATCCAGAAAATCACATTGTATGATTTTTAAGTAATTAATTTGCATTTTATTGCATGACATAAGTATTTGATACATCAGAAAAGCAGAACTGAATATTTGGTACAGAAACCTTAGTTTGCAATTACAGAGATCATACGTTTCCTGTAGTTCTTGACCAGGTTTGCACACACTGCAGCAGGGATTTTGGCCCACTCCTCCATACAGACCTTCTCCAGATCCTTCAGGTTTCGGGGCTGTCGCTGGGCAATACGGACTTTCGGCTCCCTCCAAAGATTTTCTATTGGGTTCAGGTCTGGAGACTGGCTAGGCCACTCCAGGACCTTGAGATGCTTCTTACGGAGCCACTCCTTAGTTTCCCTGGCTGTGTGTTTCGGGTCGTTGTCATGCTGGAAGACCCAGCCACGACCCATCTTCAATGCTCTTACTGAGGGAAGGAGGTTGTTGGTCAAGATCTCGCGATACATGGCCCCATCCATCCTCCCCTCAATACGGTGCAGTCGTCCTGTCCCCTTTGCAGAAAAGCATCCCCAAAGAATGATGTTTCCACCTCCATGCTTCACGGTTGGGATGGTGTTCTTGGGGTTGTACTCATCCTTCTATTCCTCCAAACACGGCGAGTGGAGTTTAGAGCAAAAAGCTCTATTTTTGTCTCATCAGACCACATGACCTTCTCCCATTCCTCCTCTGGATCATCCAGATGGTCATTGGCAAACTTCAGACGGGCCTGGACATGCGCTGGCTTGAGCAGGGGGACCTTGCGTGCGCTGCAGGATTTTAATCGATGACGGCGTAGTGTGTTACTAATGGTTTTCTTTGAGACTGTGGTCCCAGCTCTCTTCAGGTCATTGACCAGGTCCTGCCGTGTAGTTCTGGGCTGATCCCTCACATTCCTCATGATCATTGATGCCCCACGAGGTGAGATCTTGCATGGAGCCCCAGACCGAGGGTGATTGACCGTCATCTTGAACTTCTTCCATTTTCTAATAATTGTGCCAACAGTTGTTGCCTTCTCACCAAGCTGCTTGGCTATTGTCCTGTAGCCCATCCCAGCCTTGTACAGGTCTACAATTTATCCCTGATGTCCTTACACAGCTCTCTGGTCTTGGCCATTGTGGAGAGGTTGGAGTCTGTTTGATTGAGTGTGTGGACAGGTGTCTTTTATACAGGTAACGAGTTCAAACAGGTGCAGTTAATACAGGTAATGAGTGGAGAACAGGAGGGCTTCTTAAAGAAAAACTAACAGGTCTGTGAGAGCCGGAATTCTTACTGGTTGGTAGGTGATCAAATACTTATGTCATGCAATAAAATGCAAATTAATTACTTAAAAATCATACAATGTGATTTTCTGGATTTTTGTTTTAGATTCCGTCTCTCACAGTTGAAGTGTACCTATGATAAAAATGACAGACCTCTACATGCTTTGTAAGTAGGAAAACCTGCAAAATCGGCAGTGTATCAAATACTTGTTCTCCCCACTGTATGTGACAAATATAATTTGATTTGTAGTGCACTACTCTTGAGCAGAGCCCTATACTTTAGACCAGGGCCTGAAGGTCAGCAATGTGCTGTCTACATAGATACAGTGAACATTGTGAGTGTAGTGTGTGTGTGTCATGCGCCCCAACAAAGAGTGAAAAGGCCCTGAGCCAGTCAACAATGGGTATTTGAGTTTGAGAGCAGGCACTACACTCACTACTACATTGCTGGCTTTTATCATTGTGGAGAACACAACCATTGTGACTGTGGATAGCCTACTGCCAAAAAGCTCCTGATGACGCAGTCTCTGGAGCCAAGGGCCACTCTCGTCTCATAGCTGATGATGTCAATCAAACAGATACGCTAATCGTCACGTCAGCATGTTTTTGTTTCCTACACGAGTAGCTCCGTCAATAGGAGAAATATACAGGTCATGTTATGGGCATAAGAGTTATTTACCTGTTTGTCTACCAGGTAAACTAACGACTTGTTACAAGACAATCTCTATAGCTGTGTTAAAATACTTATTCTAACTATACTATTTGTGACGTAAATTGAGTATGTAGTATGCTTATTGGTCATAGTATGGATATAGTTAGTATGCAGAAAGTTCCCGGATGTCGTACTACATTCGTCAAAATACGAAGTATACAAGCAGTGGACACTATTTCCGTGCTTTTAAGGCCCATAATGCATATATTCCAAAAATGGGCGTGGCTTCACAACATTTTCAGATTTGAAGAAAATGGGCGGAAAATATGCAGCCGGAGTCTGACGAACGTGGATACAAAATGTTAGTACAATTAATTGTACTAACTAATTATGACAAATTTAATGTTGAGCAATGTAATAAAAAAGTTATGACTTTTCAAATAATGTATGTTACACGTTATGTTGGCTGACAATATATTAGCTACGTTATCCGGTTATTACAAACCACATAGCATATCATTACAGCAGTTGCTTGTATGTACCGGTATGTTAGCTAGCTACCTAACATTAGTTGGCTACTAATACATCGAAATTACCAGTATATTAACTAGCTATATTTTATCTAACTACCCAACGTTTAATGACTTGATAATTTATGTCATTCTTAGCTTAGCTAAGTGGTTGAATCGTTGTGCGTTCTCAGTGGACATTGTTAATGAAGTTGTAAGATGTCTAAACTAGTCATTTGTTATGCTAACAAGCTAGCAAGAAGTTGCATAGCAACAGCATCAACTTCTGGTAGACAGGCGACGCGCTAGTACACTCAACTGAAAGGATACCGTTTGTTTACAGTATACTAAAATTAACTAATAGTACATACTCATCAAGTATGTAGTATACAGTATGTTAGTAAGGGTATTCGAACAAAGCTTATGTCTTCTCTAACACCTATCATTTACTACTACACTAAAAGTGCACTGTGCTGAAAAGTTGATAGACATTTACATGACATTTTAGTCATTTAGCAGACGCTCTTACCCAGAGCAACTTGCAGGAGCAATTAGGGTTAAGTGTCTTTCTCAAGGGAACATCAACAGATTGTTCACCTAGTCGGCTCGGGGATTCAGACCAGCGACCTTTAGGTTACTGGCCCAACACTCAACCACTAGGCTACCTGCCTAGACATATAGATTTGTTCGACAAACCGGATACTTTGCCAGAGTTTGTCAGGCAGGAATATTCAGAGAGATCTGCAGTGCTTGTCTTCACTCACACAGACACACATCTCTGTGAGTAAAAGTTATGAATTTGCCTGGAAGGAAGCGTTGGAAGCTTTTCTGGTGATGTCTGGCTCATTTTCGCGGTGAAGTGGGGTGTGAGTGTGTGTGCGAGAAACTGACAGTTGATAACAGCTGACTCATCTCAGCCCTCACACACCATCCATCTCAGTACAGAGTTTACACTGACACACACGTGTAAAAAAATACAGACACCCATATAACACACCAACCCACTCTTTAATGAAAGTTCACACACACGAGCGCACGCACACAACAGAGAAAAACAAGCATCCACAAAAAAACACAGATACCCAAAGCGCGCTCTCTCTCACTCTCCAGCGACAGATGGACACTGAGGCTGACAGACATCATTTGACACCACAATACACTGCCACATCTCCCGGGTTGTTTTTTGGTGGCAGCTCTTACTCCTGACAGTCCCCTGAACAAAGCAATACAATCAATCTTTGTGATGGTGACAGCTTGTCGCAAACTGTCTACGTGATTGTGTGCTTCCGTCATCCCAAAATCAATCCCATGGAAATGGGGGATGTTTCCCCATCTCGCTCGAGCGTGTGTGTGGTGAAATCTTTTCCAGTGTCTGTGATTTGCTGGTAGTATTGGGGGGAGAAGACGGTGTAAAAAGACACAAGACCGGTATGAATCATCACCTCTGATCAACACTGGGGGGAGAGAGAAGGAGATAGATGGAGGGAGAAGAAGGGAGCACAACAGAGGGAAGGGGGAGGAAAGGGGGATACCAAAACGGGCGTCAACCCAGGAATGAATCATCTCACCACATCAGAGGGAGAGACGTAAGGTCAGACAGGTAGGTAGAGAGAAAGACAGAGAAAGAGAGATCAAGAACAATAAAGAAGGAAGAGGGAGAAAAGGGGGGGAATGGATGACAAAAGGATCAGTAAGGAAGCCGACAGAGCAGAGATCTGTTGCTAGAGGTCTCTCACCTGGGTCTTTTCCAGGAGGGTGTACGCCAGCTGAACTCTGGTGTAGTGGGAGACGTCAAAGTGCTTGCAGGTTTTAGACAAGGCCACATCCAGCTGCTCCTGTTGGGTGGGTAGAGGGGAAGGAGGGGATGGAGGAGGGATACGGTCATGAATCAACTCCTAGGGCCAAGAGAATTAGCAACAGCTGCCATAATGGAGGGCTGAGGCTGCTGTCTTTAAAGTCTGAGTGCCAAATGGCACACTATTCACTATATAGAGCAAGGGAGAGCCAGGTTGCTGGAGGGGACGAGAGATACACACTCAGCCTCCCCAAGGTCAAAGGAGCACCACCATTAACATTAAACAGAGCTGCTGCGTGAGAGAAATACAGTGGCAGGGGGCCTCCCGAGTGGCGCAGTGGTCTAAGGCACTGCATCGAGATTCTGGGTTTGAGTCCAGGCTCTGTCGCAACCAGGAGACCCATGGAGCGGTGCACAAATGGCCCAGCGCCGTCCGGGTTAGGGGAAGGTTTGGCCGGCAGGGATGTACTTGTCCTATCGTGCACTAGCGACTCCTGTGGCGGGCCCGGGCGCAGCGCACGCTGACACGGTCGCCAGGTGTACGGTGTTTCCTCCGACACATTGGTGCGGCTGGTTTCCGGACTAAGTGGGCATTGTGTCAAGAAGCAGTGCGGCTTGGTTTGGTTGTGTTTCAGAGGACGCACGGCTCTCGACCTTCGCCTCTCCCGAGTCCGTACGGGAGTTGCAGCGGTGAGACAATTGGATACCACGAAATTGGGGAGAAAAACATGTTTTTCTTTTTTTAAACAGGGTGGCAGGGAGGGCGTCGAATTAGACAACATTTTGTTTACAGCAGAAGATGCAGTTACTGTAGTTCTGGCTAAGAATGGAAAGCATAGAAATTGTGCGTCGAAGTTATATCACACTATGGCAGTTTTATTTCAGAAAGCAAAGTACAGTACATTCTACAAATGTTATGAATTTTATATGAAAATACTGTATTTTTTCCCCTACCAAATACTTTCATTATGAATATGTATGCACATGAACATACAAATTGCTGCATTCAGATTTCAGCATTGCATTTCCATAGACACCTGCACTTTTTGGTAGAGAAAGCAGGATTAAAGAGCATGATGAGAAAACGTGTTGCAGATTCACTGAAGCTAGCAGGAAGGGCTTCACGCCAGACTGGCCACCTCCCAATTACATCTCTCCAACAGTACCCACCATCCACCATTCGACCAGCAGAGCCACACAGCGGATCAGTTTAGAGACCAACACACAGCTTTCTGTGGTGGTGGTGTCACACATTCACATGGCATCCAGGTAATGAACCTCCCCAAATGTGGATGTGGGAATGGCTTTTTAAATATGTTAATATGTAGCAGGAAAAACAGAAAACTGTCAATGTCAAGACAAAACACTGTCTCTCTTTTAACTGTAGGCTTTTAAACAATTACAAGGAAGGTGATGTTCATATTTAATATGTTTGATACTAAACAACCTTTGAAATGTATGATAAATCGCAGTGTTCTTAACCAATAGAAATAGTTAGTAAACCTATGTGCAGCTAACAAGCACCGGAGACCATGGTTCAATCCCCGTCTGTAGCCATGCTCCTGTGTCTCCATATCTCTATATCCCCATCTGGTTCTCAACGGTCTTAATAAAAGCATAACACTAAAAGGTAGAGTGGATTTCCAAGAAAAAGAAGAAACAAGGGGAAAAAAGCTCCTCCGTACCTCTATTTGCTCCAGCGTGTCTTGTAGCTTGGAATTCAACTCACTGTGAAGGAAAGGACATTGTTAGGTCAGTTCCCTGCTGACACGAGACAAGGCTTCACTTGGCCTCCACTTTCCCAACAATGCAGTTAAAAGTATGAAAATTAACAAATAGACAAAAATAAAATAGTAACACAATAAAACAGCAAGGCTATATACAAGGACTACCGGTAGGACTGCCAGTACCGAGTCAGTGTATTGGGGTGATTGATTGAGGTATGTACAAGTACATTTGAAGTCGGAAGTTTACATACACTTAGGTTGGAGTCATTAAAACTTGTTTTCAACCACTCCACAAATTTTGTGTTAACAAACTATCGTTTTGGCAAGTCGGTGAGGACATCTACTTTGTACATGACACAAGTACATTTCTAACAATTGTTTACAGACAGATTATTTCACTTATAATTCACTGTATCACAATTCCAGTGGGTCAGAAGTTGAATTACACGAAGTTGACTGTGCCTTTAAACTGTGCCTTTAAACAGAAAAATCCAGAAAATGATGTCATTGCTTTAGAAGCTTCTGATAGGCTAATTGACATCATTTGAGTCAATTGGAGGTGTACCTGTGGATGTATTTCAAGGCCTACCTTCAAACTCAGTGCCTCTTTGCTTGACATCATGGTTAAATCAAAAGAAATCAGCCAAGACCTCAAAAAGAATTGCAGACCTCCACAAGTCTGGTTCATCATTGGGAGCAATTTCCAAATGCCTGAAGGTACCACATTCAATAGTACGCAAGTATAAACACCATGGGACCACGCAGCCGCCATACCGCTCAGGAAGAAGACGCGTTCGGTCTCCTAGAGATGAACGTACTTTGGTGCGAAAAGTGCAAATCAATCCCAGAACAACAGCAAAGGACATTGTGAAGATGCTGGAGGAAACAGGTACAAAGTGTCTATATCCACAGTAAAGCGAGTCCTATATCGACATAACCTGAAAGGCCGCTCAGCAAGGAAGCTCCAAAACCGCCATAAAAAAAGCCAGACTACGGTTTGCAACTGCACATGGGGACAAAGATCATACTTTTTGGAGAAATGTCCTCTGGTCTGATGAAACAAAAATAGAACTGTTTGGCCATAATGACCATCATTATGTTCGGAGGAAAAAGGGGGAGGCTGCAGCAAAGCCGAAGAACACCATCCCAATCGTGAAGCACGGGGGTGGCAGCATCATGTTGTGGGGGTGCTTTGCTGCAGGGGGGACTGGTGCACATCACAAAATAGATGGCATCATGAGGCAGGAAATTTATGTGGATATATTGAAGCAACATCTCAAGACATCAGTCAGCAAGTAAAAGCTTGGTCGCAAATGGGTCTTTCAAATGGACAATGACCCCAAGCATACTTCCAAAGTTGTGGCAAAATGGCTTAAGGACAACAAAGTCAAGGTGTTGGAGTGGCCATCACAAAGCCACAGTGGCCATCACAAAGCCTGACCTCAGTCCCATAGAAAATTTGTGGGCAGAACTGAAAAGGCGTGTGCAAGCAAGGAGGCCTGCAAACCTGACTCAGTTACACCAGCTCTGTCAGGAGGAATGGGCCAAAATTCACCCAACGTATTATGGGAAGCTTGTGGAAGGCTACCTGAAACGTTTGACCCAAGTTAAACAATTTAAAGGCAATGCTACCAAATACTAATTGAGTGTGTGTAAACTTCTGACCCACAAGGAATGTGATGAAAAAAATAAACCTGAAATAAATCATTCACTTTAATATTATTCTGACATTTCACATTCTTAAAATATAATGGTGATCCTAACTGACCTAAACAGGGAATTTTTACTTGGATTAAATGTCAGAAAATGTGAAAAACTGAGTTTAAATGTATTTGGCTAAGGTGTATGTAAACCTCCGACTTCGACTGTAGGTAGGGGGTGAAAAGCAGAAAGTCAGGGTAGCCATTTAATTAACTGTTCAGCTGTCTTATGGCTTTGCGGTAGAAGCTGTTTGGGAACCTTTTGGTCCCAGACTTGGCGCTCCGTGTGGATGAAGGGGAGGAGACGGGTTAAAAAAGGATTTTCAAGCCTTGAGACACGGATTGTGTAGGTGTGCAAGACAAAATATTGAAGTGCCTTGGAACAGGGTATGGTAGTAGGTGGCAGGCACACTGGTTTGTGTCAAGAACTGCAATGCTGCTGTTTATTTCACACTCAACAGTTTCCCGTGTGTATCAATAATGGTCCACCGAGATTCTGGGTTCGAGTCCAGGCTCTGTCGCAGCCGGCCACGATCGGGAGACCCATGGGGCTGCGCACAGCGTCGTCCGGGTTAGAGGAGGGTTTGGCCGGCGGGGATGTCCTTGTCCCATCGCACACTAGCAACTCCTGTGGCAGGCCAGGCACAGTGCACGCTGACAAGGTCGCCAGGTGTACAGTGTTTTCTCCGACACATTGGTGCGGCTGGCTTCCGGGTTAAGTGGGCATTGTGTCAAGAAGCAGTGCGGCTTGGTTGTGTTTCGTAGGACGCACGGCTCTCGACCTTCGCCTCTCCCGAGTCCGTACGGGAGTTGCAGCGATGACACAAGACTAACTACAAATTTGATACCACAAAATTGGGGAGAAAAATTTGTAAGATTTGTAATAAAATGGTCCACCACCCAAATGACATCCAGCCAAATTGACAACTGTGGGAAGAATTGGAGTCAACATGGGCCAGCATCCATGTAGAATGCTTTCGACACCTTGTAGTCCATGCCCCGACGAATTGAGGCTGTTCTGAGGGCAATGGGGAGGGTCAAAAACAGAACACGTCAGATGATTACAATGAGGACACGGTGTCCATAGGGAATATTTTTGCCGTTTGTTGCCGAATCTTAAGGGATCGCTGCTAAAGCACTTCAGCCACGGTAGTGTCAGAGACATGGCAGGCAGAGACTTCAGCTATGGTAGTGGCAGAGACATGGCAGGCAGAGACTTCAGCTATGGTAGTGTCAGAGACATGGCAGGCAGAGACTTCAGCTATGGTAGTGTCAGAGACATGGCAGGCAGAGACTTCAGCTATGGTAGTGGCAGAGACATGGCAGGCAGAGACTTCAGCTATGGTAGTGGCAGAGACATGGCAGGCAGAGACTTCAGCTATGGTAGTGGCAGAGACATGGCAGGCAGAGACTTCAGCTATGGTAGTGTCAGAGACAGGGCAGGCAGAGATTTCAGCTATGGTAGTGTCAGAGACATGGCAGGCAGAGACTTCAGCTATGGTAGTGGCAGAGACAGGGCAGGCAGAGACTTCAGCTATGGTAGTGTCAGAGACATGGCAGGCAGAGACATGGCAGGCAGAGACTTCAGCTATGGTAGTGTCAGAGACATGGCAGGCAGAGACTTCAGCTATGGTAGTGGCAGAGACAGGGCAGGCAGAGACTTCAGCTATGGTAGTGGCAGAGACAGGGCAGGCAGAGACCTCAGCCATGGTAGTGTCAGAGACATGGCAGGCAGAGACCTCAGCCATGGTAGTGTCAGAGACATGGCAGGCAGAGACCTCAGCCATGGTAGTGTCAGAGACATGGCAGGCAGAGACTTCAGCTATGGTAGTGTCAGAGACATGGCAGGCAGAGACCTCAGCCATGGTAGTGTCAGAGACATGGCAGGCAGAGACTTCAGCTACGGTAGTGTCAGAGACATGGCAGGCAGAGACTTCAGCTATGGTAGTGGCAGAGACATGGCAGGCAGAGACTTCAGCTATGGTAGTGGCAGAGACATGGCAGGCAGAGACTTCAGCTATGGTAGTGTCAGAGACATGGCAGGCAGAGACTTCAGCTATGGTAGTGGCAGAGACATGGCAGGCAGAGACTTCAGCTATGGTAGTGGCAGAGACATGGCAGGCAGAGACTTCAGCTATGGTAGTGGCAGAGACAGGGCAGGCAGAGACTTCAGCTATGGTAGTGTCAGAGACATGGCAGGCAGAGACTTCAGCTATGGTAGTGTCAGAGACAGGGCAGGCAGAGACTTCAGCTATGGTAGTGGCAGAGACAGGGCAGGCAGAGACCTCAGCCATGGTAGTGGCAGAGACATGGCAGGCAGAGACTTCAGCTATGGTAGTGGCAGAGACAGGGCAGGCAGAGACTTCAGCTATGGTAGTGTCAGAGACATGGCAGGCAGAGACTTCAGCTATGGTAGTGTCAGAGACAGGGCAGGCAGAGACTTCAGCTATGGTAGTGGCAGAGACATGGCAGGCAGAGACTTCAGCTATGGTAGTGTCAGAGACAGGGCAGGCAGAGACTTCAGCTATGGTAGTGTCAGAGACAGGGCAGGCAGAGACTTCAGCTATGGTAGTGGCAGAGACAGGGCAGGCAGAGACCTCAGCCATGGTAGTGGCAGAGACATGGCAGGCAGAGACTTCAGCTATGGTAGTGGCAGAGACAGGGCAGGCAGAGACTTCAGCTATGGTAGTGGCAGAGACAGGGCAGGCAGAGACTTCAGCTATGGTAGTGGCAGAGACAGGGCAGGCAGAGACCTCAGCCATGGTAGTGGCAGAGACATGGCAGGCAGAGACTTCAGCTATGGTAGTGGCAGAGACAGGGCAAGCAGAGGAGACCCTGTACAGCTGTTTTCATCATAGAATTAGAAATGACTAGAATGGACATTCCAATTCAAGTCAATGTTTAGTCCATTCTAGTATTTCTGTTCCTATGGTTTTATCCAGTCTCTCACATTTTATCTCTCTCAATGAGAGGGCTAATTAACATGAAGTGTACTGCTTCTCTCTCTGAGCAAACCTCTTCTGACAGGGGGGAGTAGGGACTAGGGAGGAACGCACCCTGCTGTGCGCTGCCCCACTTTAATGATCAGACGGAATGCATTAAAAAGGAGAAGAAAGAAACAACTAAATGCCTCTACCTCGTCAGGCGCTGTGGGCATGAAGGGGGAGGGGCCCTTTTTCAATTAACATTGGTAATATGTTGGAGAGGAGCTGTGGGAAAAGCGTAACAGAAGGGGACAGGCAGGCTGTGGGCGCCTATGGTGGGTTGGAAGGACCCACAGAAGGAAAGGACGTCAGTGGGAATACTGTAATTGAAGAGTATCTTAACATGGAGCGCTAAGCAAAAGGGAGGCAGGGAGGGGGAGAGAGAGAGACTCGTTTGACTCAGGGGTGTTTTTAATTATCCTCTCCTCATATGCATAATGAACTCATTGACAAGATGAGAGACTCCGTTCCCCAATGCCACTAACACATCCACATAACTCTCGCTTCCCAAATAAGTCTAACAATGCTGTTAGGAGAGCAGAGTGAGACAGTCTGAAATGGCAGCCCTTTTGTCTGTCTAGTGAACCGTCCAGGCTTAAGCCACTAGAATGTAACTAGACCATTGGAGACAGTGTTGTCTGTGTTCTAGCATCTGCAGCCTTCCTGTCAACATCCGTGGAAGGCTGCTTAGGATATGAACTAAAGCAGGGGTATTCAACTCTGACCCTATGAGGTCCGGAGCCTGCTGGCATTCTGTTCTACTTGCACCCACCTGGTGTCCCAAGTCTAAGTCAGTCCCTGATTAGAGGGGAACAATGACAAAAAAGCAGTGGAACTTGCTTCGCGGTCCAGAGTTGAGTTTGAGGGAACTAAATAATATATTCTAGCTCTGAAATGTGTCCGTTGAATCTGACAAATGGAGATGTCTGTGTCACGGCTGCAAATGCCAGAACACAGATAACATGTCACTTCTCCAGCAGACAGTCATGTTCCATTACATGACAAGGTCATTGTGATGTGTTTGTGTGGAACAGCTTTGACACGTCATGTGTCAAAGCTGTGTCAACTCAATCATCAAGTTTGCTGACGACACGACAGCGGTCGCCAACAATGAGACAGCCGACAGGTAGGAGGTTAGAGCCCTGGCGGAGTGGTGCCAGGAAAATAACTCTCCCTCAACATCCCAAAAACTAAGGAGCTGATCGCGGACTACAGGAGACAGAAGAGGGAGCATGCCCCCATCCACATCGACCGGGCCGCAATAGCGAGGGTCAAAAGCTTAAAGTTTGTTTAGATGGTGGGCCGAAGCCAAAAAGAATAAAGTTCATCGATCCCCGTCGAGGAAGGAGATAATTTTTTGTATATGACATGGTGAAGTGTGATTCATCACGCCAAAGAACTTGTTCCACTGCTCCAGAGTCCAATGGTGGTGAGCTTTACACCACTCCAGCCGACGCTTGGCATTGCGCATGGTGATCTTAGGCTTGTGTGCGGCTGCTCGGCCACGGAAACCCAATTCATGAAGCTCCCGACAAACAGTTCTTGTGCTGACGTTGCTTCCAGAGACATTTTGGAAATCGGTAGTGAGTGTTGCAACCAAGGACAGACAATCTTTACGTGCTACTCGGTTCTACACTTGACGGTCCCATTCTGTGAGCTTGTGTAGCCTTCCACTTCACAAAATCAGCACTTACAGTTGACCGGAGCAGCTCTAGCATTGGCAAAAATTTTACGAACTGACTTGTTGGAAAGGTGGCATCCTATGAGGGTGCCACATTGAAAGTCACTGTGCTCTTCAGTATGGGCCATTCTACTGCCAATGTTTGTCTATGGAGATTGCATTGCTGGGTGCTCCATTGTACACACCTGTCAGCAACGGGTGTGGCTGAAATAGCCAAATCCACTCATTTGAAGGGGTGTCGACATACTTTTGTATATATAGTGTAGTAGGAGAGGTCAGGGTAAGGTTCAGGAAGGACTCTCAGGGATCAAAGGTCAGACAGTCTGGCCCTGTGATCTCAAAGCCTTGGGATGTCCTGTTTTAATTAAATTGATTCTACAGTTGAACGGACTGAACGACCGGGGCAAGGGGACAGGGGTAAGGAGGTTGACACTGCAGATTGCCAGCTCATCAACGTCCATCGCCCCCAATGCCTCGTCCTCAACTCTGGAAAATAAAACATTTAAATCAGTTGGTACCAGCCTTGGGAGGTAGTCAGGAAAAAGGTGAAATTAGACTTATGAACAGTATCATTTTTCAGAAGCTCATTTAAATGGGAACTCTTAGATTCTCTCCAGAGAGCTGTGGCTAAGAGAGGGGTGGAGGGAGAATCTGCAGTGGTGTTTTGAGCTGGCAGCCATCCAAACCCAGAAATGTTTGCGCTCATTAGGAGGCGGCGCAGCCAGGAAGACAGAACCCCAGTGGGGGGAGTGGAGGAGAGCAGCTCCCCTGAGCATCTCTAATCTCTATTGATCCCTGCTGCACTCCTGATCTACAGGCCCTAACCAGTAATACACCAAAATAAGTGTCCCCAGAAACAAATACTCACCCCTACAACATGTTAGAGTACCTCTAACCCTCTCACCCCCTACAACATGTTAGAGTACCTCTAACCCTCTCACCCCCTACAACATGTTAGAGTACCTCTAACCCTCTCACCCCCTACAACATGTTAGAGTACCTCTAACCCTCTCACCCCCTACAACATGTTAGAGTACCTCTAACCCTCTCACCCCCTACAACATGTTAGAGCACTGCTAACCCTCTGACCCCTACAACATGTTAGAGCACTGCTAACCCTCTCACCCCTACAACATGTTAGAGTACCTCTAACCCTCTCACCCCTACAACATGTTAGAGTACCTCTAACCCTCTCACCCCTACAACATGTTAGAGTACCTCTAACCCTCTCACCCCTACAACATGTTAGAGTACCTCTAACCCTCTCACCCCCTACAACATGTTAGAGTACCTCTAACCCTCTCACCCCTACAACATGTTAGAGTACTGCTATAACCCTCTCACCCCTACAACATGTTAGAGTACCTCTAACCCTCTCACCCCTACAACATGTTAGAGTACCTCTAACCCTCTCACCCCTACAACATGTTAGAGTACTGCTAACCCTCTCACCCCTACAACATGTTAGAAGACCTCTAACCCTCTCACCCCTACAACATGTTAGAGTACTGCTAACCCTCTCACCCCTACAACATGTTAGAGTACCTCTAACCCTCTCACCCCTACAACATGTTAGAGTACCTCTAACCCTCTCACCCCTACAACATGTTAGAGTACCTCTAACCCTCTCACCCCTACAACATGTTAGAGTACCTCTAACCCTCTCACCCCTACAACATGTTAGAGTACTGCTATAACCCTCTCACCCCTACAACATGTTAGAGTACCGCTAACCCTCTCACCCCCTACAACATGTTAGAGTACCTCTAACCCTCTCACCCCCTACAACGTGTTAGAGTACCTCTAACCCTCTCACCCCCTACAACGTGTTAGAGTACCTCTAACCCTCTCACCCCCTACAACATGTTAGAGTACCTCTAACCCTCTCACCCCCTACAACATGTTAGAGTACCTGCTAACCCTCTGACCCCCTACAACATGTTAGAGCACTGCTAACCCTCTGACCCCTACAACATGTTAGAGCACTGCTAACCCTCTCACCCCTACAACATGTTAGAGTACCTCTAACCCTCTCACCCCTACAACATGTTAGAGTACCTCTAACCCTCTCACCCCTACAACATGTTAGAGTACCTCTAACCCTCTCACCCCTACAACATGTTAGAGTACTGCTAACCCTCTCACCCCTACAACATGTTAGAAGACCTCTAACCCTCACACCCCTACAACATGTTAGAGTACCTCTAACCCTCTCACCCCTACAACATGTTAGAGTACCTCTAACCCTCTCACCCCTACAACATGTTAGAGTACTGCTATAACCCTCTCACCCCTACAACATGTTAGAGCACTGCTAACCCTCTCACCCCTACAACATGTTAGAGTACTGCTAACCCTCTCACCCCTACAACATGTTAGAGCACTGCTAACCCTCTCACCCCTACAACATGTTAGAGTACTGCTATAACCCTCTCACCCCTACAACATGTTAGAGCACTGCTAACCCTCTCACCCCTACAACATGTTAGAGTACCTCTAACCCTCTCACCCCTACAACATGTTAGAGTACCTCTAACTCTCTGACCCCTACAACATGTTAGAGTACTGCTAACCCTCTCACCCCTACAACATGTTGGAGTACTGCTAACCCTCTCACCCCTACAACATGTTAGAGTACCTCTAACCCTCTCACCCCTACAACATGTTAGAGCACTGCTAACTCTCTAACCCCTACAACATGTTAGAGCACTGCTAACCCTCTGACCCCTACAACATGTTAGAGTACCTCTAACCCTCTCACCCCTACAACATGTTAGAGTACCTCTAACCCTCTCACCCCTACAACATGTTGGAGCACTGCTAACCCTCTGACCCCTACAACATGTTAGAGTACTGCTAACCCTCTCACCCCTACAACATGTTAGAGTACCTCTAACCCTCTCACCCCTACAACATGTTAGAGTACTGCTAACTCTCTCTCCTTCACCTACAACATGTTAGAGCACTGCTAACCCTCTGACCCCTACAACATGTTAGAGTACCTCTAACCCTCTGACCCCTACAACATGTTAGAGTACCGCTAACCCTCTCACCCCTACAACATGTTAGAGTACCTCTAACCCTCTCACCCCTACAACATGTTAGAGTACCTCTAACCCTCTCACACCTACAACATGTTAGAGTACCTCTAACCCTCTGACCCCTACAACATGTTAGAGTACTGCTAACCCTCTCACCCCTACAACATGTTAAGAGTACCGCTAACCCTCTGACCCCTACAACATGTTAGAGTACCGCTAACCCTCTAACCCCTACAACATGTTAGAGTACCTCTAACTCTCTAACCCCTACAACATGTTAGAGTACCTCTAACCCTCTGACCCCTACAACATGTTAGAGTACTGCTATCTCTCTCTCCCACCCCTGTCAACGTGTTAGAGTAAAACTATCTAGGATATCAAAGGAACTGGGATAATTGGCTCTCAGAAACGTTTCTCAGCTTCTTCTCCTGCATGTGGACACAGACACACAAGCACAAACACACACCATCCTCTTTCAACATGTTCTCAGTCCTACATCATCCAATGCCATAGATTCAGTTTCATCGTCATTCCCCGTCATTAAGAGTAGACGGTAGTATGAGGAACTCTGTTATACACCATGTTGTATGCCCTAACTATAGCATCTTAGAAGTACATGCAGTGACAACAGTGACCCCACCACTCCCTCAGAGTATGTAGATGTCTGAACCTCTCGCTCGCTTTCTGTTGTCCTTCAGGATTTCAGTTGTGTTTGAAGATTGGCAGTGGGGGTCGGTCAGTGAGTTGAAGACTCTCCTATGGACGGCCTTAGAAGGGGTCAGAGAGGGAAGAGAAAGGTTGGTTCCCTGACCCTCAAATCCCCTCAGCTCTAGCCTGTATAAATCCTGCTCGCACATCCAGGGGCTTCTCTCAAACATATCCCTCTCCACTGAGGGGAGAAAAGGAGAGAGGGGAAAGGAGGGAGGAAATTGCTCTTAACTTAACAGGAGGAGAGGCAACTCTCCAGTCTGAGCCTGCCCACCAATTAGGACTACTGTGTGAACTGAAGGGGCTCTGCATTTTAAATAAATACCTCCTGAACACGCACACCCACACACCACACCACGGTTTCTGTTAGCCGGTAATTGCCGGCTTTTGGCCGATTAAATGCCGACAAATTAAATTGTGTCCCGACAAATTTTCCGGGGCTGCATATCACACATCCCGATTTTGTGCTTCAGAACCACTCTAACTCCTTGCGCGCTGCCTTATGTGAATGCTGCAGCGGAGAGACGGGGAGAGGGAGAGAGGCCTTGGGCTACTGTTCTGCAGCGGAGAGAGGGGGAGAGGGAGAGAAAGGCCTTGGGCTACTGTTCTGCAGCGGAGAGAGGGGGAGAGAGGCCTTGGGCTACTGTTCTGCAGCGGAGAGAGGGGGAGGGGGAGAGAGAGGCTTTGGGCTACTGTTCTGCAGCGGAGAGAGGGGGAGAGGGAGAGAGAGGCCTTGGGCTACTGTTCTGCAGCGGAGAGAGGGGGAGAGGGAGAGAGAGGCCTGGGCTACTGTTCTGCAGCGGAGAGAGGGGGAGAGGGAGAGAGAGGCCTTGGGCTACTGTTCTGCAGCGGAGAGAGGGGGAGAGGGAGACCTTGGGCTACTGTTGATTGCAAAAATGGAGACCTTTTTCATTTAAGTAAAATGAAAGTTAGAGTATGCCTATAGTGAAAAGCCTACAACAGGAATGTCCTGCTAATGGACAAGTTTTAATATTATACTGGGCAAAGGTGATAACGTTGGTGCGGGCAAATGTGACTTGTTTCAGAATACTAGGAGTATGTCATGCCTCACTACTTCACAGGAGAGGCATTTGAACATACATTCTTCTCAATCAATCGTTTTTGGGCAGAAATGCCTTCGGGAACATGTGAACTTTCATGTGCCTTAATAACAAACTTGTATGCCATTTACAAGCCTAGTTGGTTATTCCACGGGAAAAGACAGGAACCTTACTGCTAGCCATGATTGGCTGAGATAATGAATGAACTGGACATGCCAAGAGATGCACAGAATGTGTAGGTAATCCTTTTTAGTGTTTCTTTTTTTTAAGATATTCCAAAGAATTGCAAAAGTGTTGCTAATGCGCCCTACTTTCTGGAGGACAGAGTTTTGAAATCTGTGGAATGCCCGGTGGAAGCAGAGTATGATAGATAAGGTGAATGAGAAAATTCAGGTGTTTGATTGCAAATATGCGGAGTGTCGAAAAGAGAACAAACAGAAGGCTGTTGTATAAAACACCTGTTTCCGGATCACATCTTCAAACTAAGGGCAACCGAGAGGGAGAAGCCTTCATCCATGTATACGGGTAAAATATTCTAGCTAGCTAGATTGTCAGATATTATACATTTCTAATTTTGTTAGAAAGTCATTTCCATTGCAAGTTAAAGCGTACTGTTAGCTAGCTAGCTAAAGTTAGCTGGATGGCTCGCTAGCTAATCTTACGTGTATGATTTGTATAGTAATATCATTCGTATCTCAGAGCCATTTGCATTGCTAGTTATAGCCTAATGTTAGCTACCAAGCTAACATTGAACCTCGTTGGTTAACCTTAGCTACCTGCAGATTAATACAGGGTAGCAATGTTATGAGTTGGAATTATGGTTCATTGTTTAGCTAGCTACATGTCTAAACAAGACTCCACTATGCAAGTAACCATTTCACTGTACCGTTTACACCTTCTGTATCCTTTTCATGTGACAAATAAACGTTCATCTTATTTGATATAGTGTGTGTTTACTAGAGACGGTAATGTGAAGAACCTGCACCAAAGTCAAATTAGTGTATAACGTTAGGCCAACGAGAGTGTCCAAGTTCTAGAATGCCCTGCTTTTATTTCGTCACACTCACAACCATAAGTTACTTTATGTAATTAGCTTGCCATTAACTTGTAAATAATAATTTTGTTGCAAGTTTATTTTCTTGTAATAATGAAAACAAATTAGCTAAAGACGTTGTCAGCTATATGACATGGTCATTATTTGAACTGGTTAGCCAGCTAACAAGCAAGAAATGAACCAAAACATTGTTTTAGAAAGTAGCTTTTCGTTGCCTGGTTTCCTAGATTGACATATACTAAATACATGTTTAAACAGATGAGTTTATTGGTGTTAAAATACACCAGTTATGCTATTTTGGACCACCAGGCTGCTGATGTCATGCAACCTGTCGTTTTTGTGTTTATACTTTTTCATAAAGACATGTGAATCCTTAAAGAGATGGGTGGGGCTAAGGCTTAAGAGGGTGTGAATGATGCTAAATGAGTCTAAATAAAAAAGAGCTCTCCAGTAGGTGTACCAAAACATTCAAGGGACATTTAAAAAAAAAAAATGGGTTTACAAGTTTATCAAATTTCAAAGCAGAATTATTAGGCTACTCTGCAAATCGTTATTCGGGTAGGGTGCAATTTTGGAACTTTTTTTTCTGGGGGGGGATTTATAAATCATTTGTTTTATAATTATTATTCTTGTATATCATTATTATTGTAGGCCTATTTATTCATCCAAACCAGTTCTTTAAATATGCAGACACGTGTTATGTTTCATTCTGTTGATAACTATTTTTTGTCTAAATTAAGTTCAATCTGTCTTTTTAATTGTGTGCTCCGTATAATCTAACAATATAATGCTTATCTTAATTTTTTTTAAATGGAAGACAAAAAAGATTACGAAAATTAACGATTTACCCTCCTGTACGCCTATATCTATATAGCAGACACAGTAGCCTATCTGAAAGAAAAGCACGTCGGTGACGTAGCATGATGCCGGCATCGCTCTCCCCCTCTCTCCGGGGTTAGGCCTTAGCTTTTTCCTTTAGATGGATTTTCAAATAACATCATACAATGGACTCCTGATGCATTTAGTGCTCAATTCTCCAACAGCTGAACCGTGGACAATTGTTGTTTCAGGAAAGTAAAAACCAATGAATTGGCTACAGTTTTGCATATGCAATACAAAACACTATCCTTGTGTTTCAATGTAATTGGTTATAGGCTGTTTTTAAAGGACATGTAAATGTGGCTCATTATCCCTTGTTTATTGATGGCACTGGCTGAGTGTGTGGACGCCTTAACGCGAAAGGTCCCCGGTTCGAGACCGGGCGGAAACACGTTTTACATCATTGGTTTTTACGCACCCAAATGCATATGGATGACCGGTCAAATGTCCGATAAGTTACAATCTTCCCGGTCACTTGTCTGGTGCTAAATCTTCCTAGCGGAAGCACTGGCACGCACAACTCAACAATGGAGGATAATTAATGAGGAGGAGAGGAGGAGGGAGAGGGGGCATGATAAACAGACTGGGGAAGGTGGCTTCCATGAGCTGGCAGAGAGTGAATCCCTCACACAGAGCGGGACAGAGAAGCAGATATCTGGCTGAACAGATATGGCTAGTTGAAGGCTGATAAAATGAGAGACTGGCCGCACCAGTCAGTAACTAGAAGAGGAGGAAGAGAGCTCTGTAAATCGTTGACTGGCATAGAGGCAAACATCAGAGAGAGGGAGAATAAAAAAGAAAGAGAGAAGGGGAATAGGAAAGAGAATAAGAAAGGGAAGTGGAATAAGAAAGAGAGAGAGGGGAAAAATAAGAAAGAAAGAAGGAATAAGAAAGAAAGAGGGAATAAGAAAAGGAAGGGGAATAAGAAAGGGAGAATAATAAAGAAATAGAGAGGGGGAACAAGAAAGGGAGAATAATAAAGAAATAGAGAGGGGGAACAAGAAAGGGAGAATAATAAAGAAATAGAGAGGGGGAACAAGAAAGGGAGAATAAGAAAGGGAAGGGGAATAAGAAAAAGAGGGGGGAGAATAAGAAAGAGAGAGGGGGAATAAGAAAGGGTGGGGGAATAAGAAAGGGTGGGGGAATAAGAAAGAGATAGGGATTTATTTGTTTCACCTTTATTTAAGCAGGTAGGCCAGTTGAGAACAAGTTCTCATTTACAGCTGCGACATGGCCAAGATAAAGCAAAGCCGTGCGAAAAAAACAACAGAGTTACACATAAACAAACATACAGTCAATAACAGAAAAGAAAAATAGAAAAAAATAGAAAAATCTATGTACAGTGTGTGCAAATGTAGAAGAGTAGGGAGGTAGGCAATAAATAGGCCCTAAGGGTGAAAATAATTACAATTTAGCATTAATACTGGAGTGATTGATGTGCAGATGATGATGTGCAAGTAGAGATACTGGGGTGCAAAAGAGCAAGAGGGTAAGTAATACTATGGGGATGAGGTAGTTGGACGGGCTATTTACAGATTGGCTGTGTACAGCTACAGTGATCGGTAAGCTGCTCAGACAGCTGATGCTTAAAGTTAGAGAGGAAGATATGACTCCAGCTTCAGAGATTTTTGCAATTCGTTCCAGTCATTGGCAGCAGAGAACTGGAAGGAAAGGCGGCCAAAGGAGGAACTGGTTTTGGGGATGACCAGTGAAATATATCTGCTGGAGTGCGTGCTACGTGTGTGTTGCTATGGTGACCAGTGAGCTGAGATAAGTTGGGGCTTTACCTAGCAAAGACTTATAGATGACCTGGAGCCAGTGGGTTTGGCGACGAATATGAAGCGAGTGCCAGCCAACGAGAGCATACAGGTCGCAGTGGTGGGTAGCATAAGGGGCTTTCGTGATAAAACGGATGGCACTGTGATAGACTACATCCAGGTTGCTGAGTAGAGTGCTGGGGGCTATTTTGTAAATTACATTGCCGAAGTCAAGGATCGGTAGGATAGTTTCTGAATAAGAAAGAGAAAGAGATGAGGGAATGAGAGAGAGAAAGAAAGAGGATGAGAGAGAGTGAGAGACAATGACAGATAGGGTATTAAAGAGAGCGAGAAACAGTGAGAATGCATGCTGCCGCCCCCACCCACAGGGGACAGCCTAATTATATAATGACAGGCAATTATGTATGTCCGTGGCTTATCGATTGAGGGCAGTACCACCAGTTTCATCTGCTGGTACGTGCAACCTTGCTGATCACACACAGCAGTCTGTCGCTAAATCAAATACCACTGCTTTTTTGTTGTTGCACACCAACGCACACTGGAAAGGGGGAAAGAGGGGGGAGAAGGGTGGAGAGGGGTGGAGAGGGGAGAGAGAGGGGGAGATGAGTCTGGCCCTGGTAAAACGGTCATTAAGTAACCTAACATAATGCTATTTCACAAGTCTGAACACGAACCCTGTCCGTCCGTCTGTCTGTCGGTCTTCAGTACATTACAAAACATACATTATCACACTAATGGTTTTAAAGCCCACAATATGAGAAGGTGTGAACCCATTAGCAAATGTCCATTTACTGTCCGTAAAACACAAAGGTTTTGGGATGGGAAAAGGGGTGGAATTTATAATCCACAGTTAAAAGCCTGTACAGTTAAATTCTGTTGGAAGCTACTTTAATTCCAGCACTTTCTCTGAGTAGCAACCATAAACCTTTTAAAGCATCAATGAGCGCTATAGGCTATGGCACGTCAGTAAAAAATGTTTTGATGTTTGGACTTTCTTTTATACAATGCATGTTTTCATTGCTTGGTAGTATATAAATTAATTGGTTTTCTTTAAAAAAAAAAGTTGGATGTGTCTGACTATACATCAATTATTCAACAAGGTTGTTCTGACTCTCAGGCCTATAATGCGCTAATGTTGTGTCAAATCCTTGCCAACATGGTATAATTTGATACAGAATCTTTTCATAATTTACAGACTAATCAACACTGATCATGCCCGGTCCTGGCAGATATGCCGCCTTGCAAAGTAGAATAGTAGCCTAGGCTATACAGTGTCGGCCCACAAGGCACTTTTATGAATGCCCATGTGGTAGCCTACTGTTTGTAAAACAGTCAATCCCTGTCATTTGGTTACATTCATTTCTGTTAATGCATGTACTAATTACAGTAATTTACCGTTCTCATTCTCGGAGTGGAAACGTTGTTGCAGGGTTCACAACCTGCTACACTTGTGAGAAACAAGTATCTCCTGTATATAGCCTCCACATTGACTCTGTACCGTAACACCCTGTATATAGCCTCCACATTGACTCTGTACCGGTACCCCCTGTATATAGCCTCCACATTGACTCTGTACCGTAACACCCTGTATATAGCCTCCACATTGACTCTGTACCGTAACACCCTGTATATAGTCTCCACATTGACTCTGTACCGTAACACCCTGTATATAGTCTCCACATTGACTCTGTACCGGTACCTCCTGTATATAGCCTCCACATTGACTCTGTACCGTAACACCCTGTATATAGCCTCCACATTGACTCTGTACCGTAACACCCTGTATATAGCCTCCACATTGACTCTGTACAGGTACCTCCTGTATATAGCCTCCACATTGACTCTGTACAGGTACCTCCTGTATATAGCCTCCACATTGACTCTGTACAGGTACCCCCTGTATATAGCCTCCACATTGACTCTGTACAGGTACCCCCTGTATATAGCCTCCACATTGACTCTGTACAGGTACCCCCTGTATATAGCCTCCACATTGTCTGTACAGGTACCCCCTGTATATAGCCTCCACATTGTCTGTACAGGTACCCCCTGTATATAGCCTCCACATTGACTCTGTACCGGTACCCCCTGTATATAGCCTCCATATTGACTCTGTACAGGTACCCCCTGTATATAGCCTCCACATTGACTCTGTACCGGTACCCCCTGTATATAGCCTCCACATTGACTCTGTACCGGTACCCCCTGTATATAGCCTCCACATTGACTCTGTACCGTAACACCCTGTATATAGCCTCCACATTGACTCTGTACAGGTACCCCCTGTATATAGCCTCCACATTGACTCTGTACCGGTACCCCCTGTATATAGCCTCCACATTGACTCTGTACCGGTACCCCCTGTATATAGCCTCCACATTGACTCTGTACCGTAACACCCTGTATATAGCCTCCACATTGACTCTGTACCGTAACACCCTGTATATAGCCTCCACATTGACTCTGTACCGTAACACCCTGTATATAACCTCCACATTGACTCTGTACCGTAACACCCTGTATATAGCCTCCACATTGACTCTGTACCGTAACACCCTGTATATAGCCCCACTATTGTTATTTTACTGCTGCTCTTTAATTATTATCTCTTACTTTTTTTTTGTATTTTCTGCATTGTTGGTTAAGGGCTTGTAAGTAAGCATTTCACTGTATTCGGCACATGTGACAGATATCATTTTATTTGATTCGAGTAGTTGTAATCGTAACATACCTTATGCAGCTGTAGTGTTTGAATGTGCTGTAGTAGTTGTAATCTTAACATACCTTATGCAGCTGTAGTGTTTGAATGTGCTGTAGTAGTTGTAATCTTAACATACCTTATGCAGCTGTAGTGTTTGAATGTGCTGTAGTAGTTGTAATCTTAACATACCTTAGGCAGCTGTAGTGTTTGAATGTGCTGTAGTAGTTGTAATCTTAACATACCTTATGCAGCTGTAGTGTTTGAATGTGCTGTAGTAGTTGTAATCTTAACATACCTTATGCAGCTGTAGTGTTTGAATGTGCTGTAGTAGTTGTAATCTTAACATACCTTATGCAGCTGTAGTGTTTGAATGTGCTGTAGTAGTTGTAATCTTAACATACCTTATGCAGCTGTAGTGTTTGAATGTGCTGTAGTAGTTGTAATCTTAACATACCTTATGCAGCTGTAGTGTTTGAATGTGCTGTAGTAGTTGTAATCTTAACATACCTTATGCAGCTGTAGTGTTTGAATGTGCTGGCAGCCTTCTGACATTCCAGACACAACTGGATAGCACCAGGATAGTCCTCCTCCTACAGGACAGAGAGAGACACAAACCAAGAACGAGAATATCAGACATTAAACTGACTCTGTCAAACATCATTTGGTTGGTTAAAGACTAGGGCTAACTTCCTGATTAGTACATATTTTCGTGTATACAAGAATATTCAAACATATTGTGTTGAAGTAAGCCAGAGTGAAAAAAAAGTTTCATAACCACTACTCTAAACCCATTACTCTAACATGGGCTACATGTAGTATGTAGCTTGGTCTTGGTGGGATAACTCAGAGCGTCAGCTCTTTTCGAACCTATGGGCTACAACTAAATACTTCTCATTTGTTTATCTGTCGCTAGCCTTACAATCTACTGAAATCTATGGCTATGGTGACATTAGCAGGAATGAGTCAAAGATGGTCTGCCATTACAAATGGGATTCAGGGATTCATGACGATCTGAATTTAATAACCGAGCTTCATCTAAACTCAGCTTCCTAAAGCCCCCGCGAGTGAGTCTCTTACCTCCAGCATCTCACTGAGTCGAACATCAGTCCTTTGCTGTAAAACAACAAGCGAAACAGTTCAAGGGATACTTCGGGATTTTGGCAATTAGGTCCTTTATCTACTTACCCAGAGTCAGATGAACTCGTGAATACTATTTTTAAGTCTCTGTGTGCAGTTTGAAGTAAGTTGTTAACTAGCACAACTGCTAACTAGCCTTAGCGAAATTATGAAGTCTTGTTAAGATTATGCTAACGTTAGTTAGCATTGGCTCACCAACTACCTCTAACTTCCTTCATACTGGACAGAGACATAAAAATGGTATCCACAAGTTTATCTACTTCCTCAGAGTCGAATGAAGGGCCTCATTGCCAAAATCCCTAAGTATCCCTTTAAGAATGGTCATCTTTATCAAGAACCACAACCTAAATGTTGACACTCAATTACAAATTAAGTAACATCCCACAACTGAATTGTGTTGCATATAGATATCAATATTATATCAGGATTTAAAGCAACAAGGTGACTTGGACAGTTACCAGGGTCTTGATAGTCCTCAGTGACTTCAGCAGCCCTGTGAGCAGGTGTCTCCTCCTCTGATTGGCTAGGAGCCCCAGGCTGGCCTCGGTGAAGTCCTCCTTTGAAATACTCAGCTGCCTGGAACCAGGAAGTGACATCATGAAACATTTACCATCCTGGCACAGTTCTGTTAAGAGTAGTCTCAAAATGCTTCGCAACTCTGACTGAATTGAAGAACAGGTAAACTTGTACATGTACACAGTGGGAATGATATTAATTAGCAGGCTCAATGCTGAGAGGAATATTCAACCACAAGCATCCCCAATGGAAGAGAACAAGCTTTGAGAGGGAGGGTGGGTCACATCTGAGTACTTACCTCCTAGCATTGGTGCAGATCACTGCAGCCAGCTGTAGATTGGTTTGTAATGACGTCACCCTCTCCAACTCCTGCAGAAAACAAGAGATCCATTCACATTGAGTGACCAATCACAATTCACACAGCAACCAAAGTTACTCTTTCTTTAACAGTCCACTCTGCACATCATAAAATGTTACGGTACAGAAGATAACAATTAAGTTGAATGCTAGCTGGAATAGGACTGTGTATAATAAAGGGTTACTGTAACTTTTAAAGTCAGTTGAATTGTCTCTCATCTGCTCCAGTTTCCTGTGAGCCCCATCTGTCACTAATGGGTGAATCAGGGAGAATCATTCCCCTACACAGGGTAAGAAACGTTCTTCTGTTTCTCTTGCGTACCCCACTGTGACCCATGAGAAAACACCACATTCTCCTCCATCCATTGTCTCTATTCAGTACCAGTGCCTCACTGGCAAAGGCCTCAACATATCAACCCTACGGGGTGTGTTTGTGCATGAGTGTGTCATAATATCAAAAACACAAACATTCCCAGAGAAATGGAAGAGTTCTGTAATGGAAAGAGGAAATTAGTGGTTTCCATTGGTTTTACATGGAAAAGGCCAACCCAACAGCGACCTCTCAAAGAACAAACATGCCCTCAGCTACTGGTGGATACACTGAACAGTGATATTCTGACTTGTTTTTTGAAGAGCCAGCTGTCATCGCCTTGAGGTGAGAGCGCACGCTAACTAACCTTATCTTAGGCGAACATTATTGGGGCTGATCAACGACTCAAAGAGGCAGCATTCAGAGAAAGACAACACACACTGTCATGTTAAAAACAACTATTTGGTGAGGGAATACGAGGTGGAAAATTGATTCAGCGCAGTAGATAAAGAGGGACAAACAGAGAAGCGGCTCTTACGTCAGAACAGACGTCTAAACAAACAATCCCATTCAAACTGGATAGAGAATAGCCTCCTGACTGGCTTGATCAGTTGACATAAAACAAGTCACAAACAACTCCTTGTTTAAGGGCATGGATGCTGTTAACCTCATGAAGTGAGGGAAATATAAGGCCTATTGCTACATGCACGTGGACACGACTCAGGCTGTACCCAAACCCTCTCCCAGGTCAACTGAATGACCATACACCATCAAACATAATGCAGATCCGTGTTGCCTAGACACAACTAGACACTTCATTTTCAACCCATCTAAATCTTGTTTTTTTGTACTGCAATTCAGCTTTTAGCTGCAAATATGTACAAGATCAAATAACCCTTATGCAGTACAGTAGACCTTACATGATGAGCAATAGAGTTGCAAGGACCGACATATCGTTGCCTGTAGCTGAACAGTATGAATGTAGTATTTTCAGAGCAAGTTAAACAACATGCATTAGTAATGCTGAACAAAGTGTCCTTGGACGTGCCCTTGTCCAAAGGGTGGAGTGGTCTAGTGGCAGCCCTGCTGAGTCACTGAGAATTAAGACCTAGTGACTCACCGCGGCACAGTCACATCATTAGTGAGACCGACCAGTAAGCCAAGATTCTTGCTAATACCCAGGCCAGTGGCCCTAAATCCCATTGTAAAACCTGAAGCTAGCTACAGCTCTCGGGTCTCGCCTGCACCCCAATGGCAGCCAAGGTTAAGGCCTTAAGTCCAGTGAATCATCAGAAAACTCCCTAGCATGACAATTAGGTTTTCAGTGGTATAATTTGTGTCTGTGAAAGAAGCAGTGTGTGTGGAATGCAAGCTAAATACAGAAAAACACCAGAAACACACACCTATACTGTACTTCCTGACTGAGCAAATGGAAGCCGTAGCCCAACACCCGGTCCCGTCAGCCGTTTGCGCTCGAATGGCTGAGACACACAGGCCGGCGAGGGGTCTCTACTATTGAGTTGACAAATCTTTCTAACCATTTATACCTCTGTTTGGAGACAGATCTATTTAGCTGACCCAGCAGATCTGATAGAACATCCCCATCGGGTTACAGAGAGACAGAGACACACATACCTCTGTCCTATCTCCCACCCTCCCAGGAGTAAACCTGTCCGTTAGCGAGCTGACAACCACAGCAGCAGATGTTTTATTGTATTTATTTCACCTTTATTTAACTAGGCAGGTCAGTTAAGAACAAATTCTAATTTACAATGACGGCCTAGGAACAGTGGGTTAACTGCCTTGTTCAGGGGTAGAGTAACAGATTTTTACCTTGTCAGCTCTGGGATTTGACCAAGCAACCTTTCAGTTCCTGTTCCAACGCTCTACCGCCCCAAGCAGATACTGTAGCTTCTAAAAACACAGTGGTGCAAAAGGCCAATTCAACCCCTCAAAATACTATGATATAGGTAGAAGTCATCCACAAGGATGACTGGGGCAATAATACCTTTCTCAAGCGACCCAGGACCTGGGCGGAAATTGAAGATTATGAGATTTGATGGGAAGCAAATGACACTCGATGGGCTGTTCACCATTCGGCTGTACTTCTAAAGTGGTGGACTGCATCCCAATGGTGTAGTAGAGGATATACGCAGGCATACGCCGCATACCCACTTGTCTTTCAGTGGGCATTGCGTATACTCCCTTCTTAATCCCCACTGATATGTATCACAGTAGTGTGATGGAAGTAGACGCCATATCAATTAATAAGACAGATGGAACAGATCACGATGTTCAGCTTAAAAATTTGGATTATTTCTTCACATTTTAGGCGCAGCAATGTGCACACGGCAGTAGGCCTACATTTCCATGGTGGGATTGTGGCTATAGGCTGCTTTGAAGCAAGCTAAGACACGCTTCATAATAGGAAGTCAAACGTCCAGGTTTCAAACAATTAAGGAACAGGAACAATATAGCGATGATAATGATAGACCTAACCGTCTTCTGGTAGATGGAAAGGCTCTCTCAAAAACCTCAACCTCAATCCAGAGGTAATTTCTTTTGCAAACTCCATCTCATGTGACAGAAACAGCTAACCAAACAACAGAGCTAGGTGTCAGCACACTTGAATTGAAAGGGTAAAAGTAATTTCTTAGATTTTTCCCAGACCTTAAAAATGGTCTCCCGATGTGGTTCAAGCTTTGTTGTTGAGTTAGAACATACATTTTTGTTGTTTTTATGTAAAGATTGTGGCTGAGAGCGAAGACATGATAAAAAATAAATACTCACTTAAAAGCCTAACTTACGTTTCAATAGTAGGCCTACTATTAGCCTACCGCACAGTACAGTTTGGGTTGGACTGACTGAAAGACCAATATGGGACTCACCATTTTAGGTCGTTCAGAGTGTATGTCACCGTTTCTCATAGATATTTTTCACGCCGGGTGGGCCATTTCAGACATTTTTGCCGACATTCAGGAGACATGAAGGTCATCCTCTGAGATGTTTGGACATAGTAACTGTTCTGTATTCATGTATGCCACCGCCCCCAACACACTGACTACACATTGCCCTGGATCCTGTCCCATTGAAATAAATGGTTGTATGTGTGTGGGGGGAAATGTGACTGCTCAGAAAAATGTGTTGCAATCAAAAACAGCACACACATACACACTCCGTTCTCCAATCCCATCCAAGAAGGGCGAGAGATCATGTTTAATTTACAGTTCCAAGTAGCTAGCTGCTCAATTTACCAAACTGATCCAATGCCATCAAACTCTGAATCAGAATCACTTTTTTGGCCAATTACATCTACACAGGTGCTGCCAGCAGTAGACAATCTACAGACAGAATACAGACACACAGTCAAGATACACAATATAAATACAGTAAACATAAAACCATTTATTTTATACATGACCCTAAGCATGATGGGATGTTAATTGCTTAATCAACTCAGGAACCACACCGGTGTAAGCACCTGCTTTTAATACACTTTGTATCCCTCATTTACTCAACAGTTAACATTATTTTGGCAGTTACCTGTATCCATAGATGCAGAGGGAGGAAGAGAGCACATAGTGCTGTTCAGAGGTGTACATAGTGCTAATGCAGTATAGGGCAGTTATTAGTATTACAGGTCATTGATGGAAGGTGCAGTGATCGGCTCAACGCAAAGTCTATTACTCCCCATGAGCCCGATAGCCTGTTGCTGAGGGCCACAGCACCAACAGGGAAGACAAAGCACTAATAGCAACATCTATGGCGGCTCAACGCAAAGTCTCGCACCGAAAAAAAATAATGAAAAACAACTGTCCAAGTCCATTTCATTCCTTTGTCAGCATTGTATTACCTGACAACGTATCGGGGGGGGTAATTCATTAGGATGCAGGCTATGACTCTGGTACCAATCTCTTTCTCCCTGACAATCTCCCGCTCTCTCAGACATTGGCTAGTTTGGCCACTCAATTATAGGGCTTCTGTTTTAAGTTGGCCGATAAGCATCGCGGTAGGGCAGCTCCCATTTTAAATCACCAATCCCGTTTTTTCAACAATATATCAAGCTGTGACGGCTCCATCACATCTGGAGCCGAGGATAAGGTTCAGCCAACACGGCTTTAACAGGCCGCCTAGCCACTCTCAAAGGGCGACTAGGAGGGAGAAATGACACGTCAAGCAATCTTACCTTAGCCTGAGACTTAAACTGACAGTTACCATGGATCCCCTAACATCACACTGTTGATTCAGTATTGACTGGAGAGGCTGAAACACACAGAACACATCACGGGTGACTGGGCTGGCAGTTCCTGTCATGATAAATGTGGCACCCGCTGTTTCAGTGTGACTGCAGGTGTCCGGGGTGTCGGGGTGTCGGCCTAACCACGACCTTTGCGTCTGGCTATCCCCACAGGGGGAAGAGCAGAACCCACTCAGGACAAGCTACAGCAGCAGGACAGTGGGGGTAAAACTGCTCTCACCACATGCCATCATGACCTCTACAGTCAGCATGCCATTTATCTACATCTAGACTATATCTCATTACTTACTATCACGTATAGCTAGACTACATATCGCCATACAATCAATATATAACACCAATATAATATCATAGCTAGACTACATATCGCCATACAATCAATATATAACACCTATATAATATCATAGCTAGACTACATATCGCCATACAAACAACATATATTACCTATATAATATCATAGCTAGACTACATATCGCCATACAAACAACATATATTACCTATATAATATCATAGCTAGACTACATATCGCCATACAATCAATATAACACCTACATAATATCATAGCTAGACTACATATCGCCATACAAACAACATATATTACCTATATAATATCATAGCTAGACTACATATCGCCATACAAACAACATATATTACCTATATAATATCATAGCTAGACTACATATCGCCACACAAACGATATATAATACCTACATAATATAACATGGCTAGACTACATATCTCTATACAAATGATATAATATTATAGCTAGACTACATATCGCCATACAAACAATATAATATTATAGCTAGACTACATATCTCTATACAAATGATATAATATTATAGCTAGACTACATATCGCCATACAAACGATATAATATAATATTATAGCTAGACTACATATCTCTATACAAATGATATAATATTATAGCTAGACTACATATCGCCATACAAACGATATAATATAATATTATAGCTAGACTACATATTGCCACACAAATTATATAATATAATACCTATACTACATATCGCTATACAAACAATATAATACCTATATAATATTATGTCATAGGTAGGCTATATATTGCTATACAAACAATATACACTGCTCAAAAATATAAAGGGAACACTTAAACAACACAATGTAACTCCAAGTCAATCACACTTCTGTGAAATCAAACTGTCCACTTAGGAAGCAACACTGATTGACAATAAATTTCACATGCTGTTGTGCAAATGGAATAGACAAAAGGTGGAAATTATAGGCAATTAGCAAGACACCCCCAAAAAAGGAGTGATTCTGCAGGTGGTGACCACAGACAACTTCTCAGTTCCTATGCTTCCTGGCTGATGTTTTGGTCACTTTTGAATGCTGGCGGTGCTCTCACTCTAGTGGTAGCATGAGACGGAGTCTACAACCCACACAAGTGGCTCAGGTAGTGCAGTTCATCCAGGATGGCACATCAATGCGAGCTGTGGCAAAAAGGTTTGCTGTGTCTGTCAGCGTAGTGTCCAGAGCATGGAGGCGCTACCAGGAGACAGGCTAGTACATCAGGAGACGTGGAGGAGGCTGTAGGAGGGCAACAACCCAGCAGCAGGACCGCTACCTCCGCCTTTGTGCAAGGAGGTGCACTGCCAGAGCCCTGCAAAATGACCTCCAGCAGGCCACAAATGTGCATGTGTCAGTATATGGTCTCACAAGGGGTCTGAGGATCTCATCTCAGTACCTAATGGCAGTCAGGCTACCTCTGGCGAGCACATGGAGTGCTGTGCGGCCCCACAACGAAATGCCACCCCACACCATGGCCAAACCGGTCATGCTGGAGGAAGTTACAGGCAGCAGAACGTTCTCCACGGCGTCTCCAGACACTGTCACGTCTGTCACATGTGCTCATGTGCTCAGTGTGAACCTGCTTTCATCTGTGAAGAGCACAGGGCGCCAGTGGCGAATTTGCCAATCTTGGTGTTCTCTGGCAAATGCCAAACGTCCTGCACGGTGCTGGGCTGTAAGCACAACCCCCACCTGTGGACGTCGGGCCCTCATACCACCCTCATGGAGTCTGTTTCTGACCGTTTGAGCAGACACATGCACATTTGTGGCCTGCTGGAGGTCATTTTGCAGGGCTCTGGCAGTGCACCTCCTTGCACAAAGGCGGAGGTAGCGGTCCTGCTGCTGGGTTGTTGCCCTCCTACGGCCTCCTCCACGTCTCCTGATGTACTGGCCTGTCTCCTGGTAGCGCCTCCATGCTCTGGACACTACGCTGACAGACACAGCAAACCTTTTTGCCACAGCTCGCATTGATGTGCCATCCTGGATGAACTGCACTACCTGAGCCACTTGTGTGGGTTGTAGACTCCGTCTCATGCTACCACTAGAGTGAGAGCACCGCCAGCATTCAAAAGTGACCAAAACATCAGCCAGGAAGCATAGGAACTGAGAAGTTGTCTGTGGTCACCACCTGCAGAATCACTCCTTTTTTGGGGGTGTCTTGCTAATTGCCTATAATTTCCACCTTTTGTCTATTCCATTCGCACAACAGCATGTGAAATTTATTGTCAATCAGTGTTGCTTCCTAAGTGGACAGTTTGATTTCACAGAAGTGTGATTGACTTGGAGTTACATTGTGTTGTTTAAGTGTTCCCTTTATTTTTTTGAGCAGTGTATAATACCTGTATAATATTATAGCATAGCTAGGCTACATAATCGCTATACAAACTATATAACACCTATATAATATTATAGCATAGCTAGGCTATACACAGCCATACAAGTATATAATATAATAGCATAGCTTGAGTATATATAGCCATAGAATCTATATAATAACCATATAATATTTTAGGATAGCTAGGCTATATATAGCCATACAAACTATATAATATTATAGCATAGCTAGGCTATACATAGCCAATCAAACGATATAAAAGTGAAGAAAAAAAATAATTGAAATGTTAGCACATTTCTTGAAAATTAATGTTAGAAATATCTTTATTTACATAAGTATTCACATCCGAAGTACTTTTGGCGGAGATTACAGCTTTGAGTCGTCTTGGGTATGTCTGTGTCAGCTTTGCACATCTGGATTTGGGGATTTTCTCCCATTATTCCTGGCAGATTTTCTCAAGCTCTGTTAAGTTACATGGGGAGAGGCAGTGAACAGCAATCTTCAAGTCTTTCCACAGATTTACAGTGGGATTCAAGTCTGGTGTTTGGCTGGGCCACTCAAGGACCTCCCCATTAGTTCTCAAGCCATTCAAGCGTTGCTTTGGCTGTATGCTTGGAGTCATTGTCTTGTTGGAATGTAAATCTCAGCCCCAGTCTAAGGTTGTTTGCACTCTGAAGCAGGTTCTCATCAAGGATTTGGCTCCATTCAATGACAGGTGATGAGCTGTGCCTGTCTTTCTCCAGGACATTGCGCTTTGCATTGCGCTTCGCATTCAGACCAGAGTAAAATGTTTCATCAGACCACATCTTTTTTATCTTATGCTCTCTGAGTCTTTCACGTCATGTGCCTTTTTCTCAGGAGTGGGTTCCGTCTGGCTACTCTCCCATGAAGCCTAAATTGCTGAAGTGCTGTAGAGACTGTTGTCCTTCTGGCAGGTTCAACCATTTCAGCCAAGGAACTGTGTAGTTCTGTCAGAGTGGTCATTGGGTTCTTGGTTACCTACCTGATCAAGGTCTTTCTTGGCCGGTAGCACTGTTTGGTCAAACGGCCAGCTCTAGTCTGGGTAGTTCCCTATGTTTTCAATTTTCCAATGATGGAGACTGCTGTATTCTTGGAAACTTTCAACAATCTAGAAATTGTGTTATACACTTCACCAGATACAATTCGGAAAGTATTAAGACCACATGACTTTTTCCACATTTTGATACGTTACAGCCTTATTCTAAAATGGATTCCCAAAAAAATTTCAGCAGCAATCTACACACAATACCACATAATGACAAAAAAGAAAACTGGTTGATACATTTTTGCTAAATTATTAAAAATAAACTGAAATACCGTATTTATGCAAGTACACTTTGCTATGAGACTCAAAATCGAGCTCCGGTGCATCCTGTTTCCACTGATCATCCTTGAGATGTTTCTACGACTTGGAGTCCAGCTGTGGTAAATTCTATTGATTGGACAGGATTTGGAACGGCACACACCTGTCCCACAGTTGACAGGGCATGTCAGAGCAAAAACCAAGCCAAGAGGTCAAAGGAATTGTCTGTAGAGCTCCGAGACAGGATTGTTTAGAGGTACAGATTTGGGGAAGGGTACCAAAACATTTCTGCAGTATTGAAAGTCCAAGAACACAGTGACCTCCATCCTTCTTAAATGGAAGAAGTTTGGAACCACCAAGACTCCTCCCTAGAGCGGACCGCCCGCCGAAACTGTGGTCAGGGAGGAGACCAAGAGCCCGTTGGCCACTGACAGAGCTCCAGAGTTCCTCTGTGGAGATGGGAGAACCTTCCAGAAGGACAACAATCTCTGCAGCACTCCATCAAACAGGCCTTTATGGTAGAGTGGCCAGACGGAAACCACTACTCAGTAAAAGGCACATGACAGCCCGCTTGGAGTTCGCCAAAAAGGCACCTAAAAACTGTGACCATGAGAAACAAAATTCTCCGGCCTGATGAAATCAAGATTAAACTCTTTGGCCTGAATGCAAAGCGTCACGTCTGGAGAAAACCAGGCACCGCTCTTCACCTGGCCAATACCACAGTGAAGCATGTTGGCAGCATCATGCTGTGAGGATGTTTTTCAGCGGTAGGGACTGGGAGACTAGTCAGGAAACAAGGGAAAGATGAACAGAGCAAAGTACAGAGAGATCGTTGATGAAAACCTGCTCCAGAGCGCTCAGGACCTCAGACTGGGGCGAAGCTTCACCTTCCAACAGGTCAACGACCCTAAGCACACAGCCAAGACAACGCAGGAGTGGCTTCGGGACAAGTCTTTGAATGTCTTTGAGTGGCCCAGCCAGAGCCCGGACATGAACCCAATCGAACATCTCTGGAGACCTGAAAATAGCTTTGCAGCGACACTCCCCATCTAACCTAACAGAGCTCGAGATTATTTGCAGAGAGGAATGGGAGAAACTCCCCAAATACAGGTGTGCCAAGCATCATACCCAAGAAGGCTGTAATCGGTGCCAAAGGTGCTTCAACAAAGCACTGAGTAAAGGGTCTCAATACTTATGCAAATGTGATATTTCCGGGGTTTTGTCATTATGGGGTATTGTGTGCAGATTGATGAGGGGGAAAAAACTATTTAATCCATTTTAGAATAAGTAACGTAACAAAATGTGGAAAAAGTGAAGGGGTCTGAATACGTTCCGAATGCACTGTAATTACTGTACATTGGTAACCAGTTTAATTGCAATAAGGCACCTAGGGGGTTGAGGTATATGGCCAATATAACTGGCCTTCTTCAGACTAGTTGAGTATCTGGAGCATTTGTGGGTTAGATTACAGGCTCAAAATGTCCAGAAACAAAGACCTTTCTTCTGAAACTCGTCAGTCTATTCTTGTTCTGAGAAATGAAGGCTATTCCATGCGAGAAAATGGCAAGAAACTGAAGATCTCGTACAACGCTGTGTACTACTCCCTTCACAGAACAGCGCAAACTGGCTCTAACCAGAATAGAAAATAGGAGTGGCAGGCCCCGGTGCACAACTGAGCAAGAGGACATTAGAGTGTCTAGTTTGAGAAAACAGACGCCTCACAAGTCCTCAACTGGCAGCTCCATTAAATAGGACCCGCAAAACACCAGTCTCAACATCAACAGTGAAGAGGCGACTCCGGGATGCTGGCCTTCTAGGCAGAGTTGCAAAGAAAAATACATATCTCAGACTGGCCAATAAAAATAAAAGTTTAAGATTGGCAAAAGAACACAGACACTGGACAGAGGAACTCTGCCTAGAAGGCCAGCATCCCGGAGTCGCCTCTTCACTGTTGACGTGGAGTTTGGTGTTTCGCTGAGTTTAGAAGGCTGCTATACTAAGCCTACTGATAATGACATTACTTATTATTATAAAGATGATCTTAATAATAACAAGAAGGAGATCAATAAATAATGAGGGTTATTATTAGAAATATAATTTTTCTGACAATTTGGAACAATGTAAACACTAAAAATATATAAATAAAACCAGTGAGGCTGGTCTAACAAAAATAAAGTATAAAGCCTTTATTGCAGCATAGCAAAGATTAAAAACAGACAATTTGTGAAATTGTTGCTCAAGGCTTGGTGCTCACGGAATCAGTAGGCTATTAAACACTCAACAGAAACAGGACATCTTATTTCTGTAGATATATTGATGATTTATAAAGCCAGGCACATTTAACAGTTAGGCTATTGATTATAGCTGCAGCTGTACATAGTCCATCTGTAAATAGCCTACCCAATCTACCTACCTCATCCCCATACTGTTTTTATTTTATTTACTTTTCTGCTCTTTTGCACACCAGTATCTCTACTTGCACATCATCATCTGCTCATTTATCACTCCAGTGTTAATCTGCTAAAATTGTAATTATTCGCTCCTATGGCCTACCTCCTCATGCCTCATGCCTTTTTCACACACACTGTATATAGACTTTCTTTTTTATTCTGTATCATTGACTTGTATATTGTGCTATTGGTTTGTTTATTGTTTACTCCTTTGTGTAACTCTGTGTTGTCTGTGTCACACTGCTTTGCTTTATCTTGGCCAGGTCGCAGTTGCAAATGAGAACTTGTTCTCAACTAGCCACCTGGTTAAATAAAGGTGAAATATATATATATTTTTTTATAAAATAGACCTAATTAAGTTGGGATTTCCTCTCTCCTCACTTTTCTTAGACAATAAGACATGGGCTGTTTCCTCATCTCCTAACTCTGCTGCTGCCTCCACCGCATTGTTCTCAACACCAATATTCTCAACACCAATATTTTCTTTATGCACATAGCAACATGGTCTAGGAAAAGGCTCCAATTGAACAGCGCACTGATCTGTTTCAGAACCGCGGACAGCAACCACTATCCAACGCGGGAGAAAGTGCATCTGTTATAAAAAATGTATTGTACCATTGTTCCTATGTAATATAACCATATACAATTTCAGAGTGATGGACTGTGCCATCCCCACAGCCTCCACAATGGATCAGTCCACTCAGACAGGCGCCAATCAGACAGGTGTCTTGTAAACCATGATTATTTTAATTTTTTTTGCTACTGCTCGACTAAAATCTTGGTCGACCAACAGCCTATCGACCAAACAATCAACTAAATGGGGTCAGCCCTAATACTAACTAAACCATTCAGCTGTGGTGCACGGCCTGACAGGTATGAATCCCCAGTTGGCCTGATCAAAGTCGTTTACTGTCCGACCGTGAACACCTCGTATACATCTGAAAGAGCTCCCACTAAGAGGACCATGGGGATACCGACGCCCAACTACACACGCTTTTTCAGTCTTCTCTCTCTCCCTCTCACCTCCCTCCTGTCCTTGGCTGAGGCTGTGAACCAAACACAAACAAACTGATTGCTTTAGCGAGGGGATACACACTTACTCACTCGCACATCCACAAGTCACGACGGACAATGTCAGCCAACCAGCCCTGATTAGATATATAGCTTGAGATTGTCTTCAGTACCAGTCACTGACAGTCATCATCTACGTTGAGTGATGTTTTACTAAGACGGGTTGGCTGAGAACGTTACGAAAACGATGACTTGTTGGGAATCGTAGGTGGCTCGTTTCAGTTAGTTGTAACTTGTTCTTGATACCATGTCTTGTTTTGAGGTGATTTGACTGATGTCACGTCTATGCTAATATAGCTAAAATTCACTAGCTAACCAACAACTGACAATGTATTTGAGAGACAAAAAGTGCAACTTTATTTATGTTTTCAATAAAAATTGGAGATTAAATATAGTTTACACGTTGTCAGCATAGTTTTCCCCCATAGTTGAGCATGTTTTTGTTGCTAAACAACCAACCAAATATTTTTTTTAACCTTTATTTAACTAGGCAAGTCAGTTAAGAACAAATTCTTATTTACAATGACGGCCTACTGGGCAACAGTGGGTTAACTGTCTTGTTCAGGGGAAGAACGACAGATTTGTAGCTTGTCAGCTCAGGGATTCGATCCAGCAACCTTTCGGTTACTGGCCCAACGCTCTAACCACTAGGCTACCTGCCGCCCCGTAATGATAATGCCGGTATATTCCACATTACCTCCTTTGGCATGACTGATTGACAGTTGATATCAATCAGCGTAAATAAACACTGAAAGAGTTTGAGTGAGACTTTAAAATGTATACAGTGTAAGGAAAGGAGGAAGGAAGAATGAAGAAAGCATACCTTAACGTAGGACGGCTGTTTTTCCAGGATAAGATCGGCAACTTTTTTGGAAACCTACAGAGCGAGGACATAAAAAAAATAACCCAGTCAGACGCTTGTAAATGCCATCCCACCTGAGAAACACGGTTATCATACTATGGTAGAGCATGGAGAAAGAATAGATGGCTTTGGTGTCTATCTATAACATAAGTCTTTAACCAAGAGGATTCTCACAATGTGTAATATCTGTATTGTTGATCCAACCGAGACTGAATTAGCCTACACTTTACTACGAGACTGAATTAGCCTACACTTTACTACGAGACTGAATTAGCCTACACTTTACAACTAGACTGAATTAGCCTACACTTTACTACTAGACTGAATTAGCCTACACTTTACTACTAGACTGAATTAGCCTACACTTTACTACTAGACTGAATTAGCTACACTTTACTACTAGACTGAATTAGCCTACACTTTACTACTAGACTGAACTAGCCTACACTTTACTACTAGACTGAATTAGCCTTCACTTTACTACGAGACTGAATTAGCCTACACTTTACTACTAGACTGAATTAGCCTTCACTTTACTACGAGACTGAATTAGCCTACACTTTACTACTAGACTGAATTAGCCTTCACTTTACGAGACAATTAGCCTACACTTTACTACTAGACTGAAATAGCCTTCACTTTACTACGAGACTGAATTAGCCTACACTTTACTACTAGACTGAATTAGCCTTCACTTTACTACGAGACTGAATTAGCCTACACTTTACTACGAGACTGAACTAGCCTTCACTTTATGAGACAATTAGCCTACACTTTACTACTAGACTGAAATAGCCTACACTTTACGAGACAATTAGCCTACACTTTACTACGAGACTGAACTAGCCTTCACTAGTCTTCATTGGTGTTTTCTGAAAAGCAAGGCCTAAAGGACACAAAACGTCAATGTTGCATTGATGAAATGGAATAAGAAACGTAAGAAATAACTACCAGGGTGTAGAAATATCTACCAGGTTGGGTTAACTACCAGGTTGTAGAAATAACTACCAGGTTGGGTTAACTACCAGGTTGTAGAAATAACTACCAGGTTGGGTTAACTACCAGGCTGGGTTAATTTAACCCTGGACTAAATCATGCCAACACTCTCACACAGCATGCTGTATTTACTCAGTAGAAGAAACCATGTTTGTGCACCTACACAACACACTCACAATAAATACACAAGGGACTGACTTGCCACCTAGCCACACATAGCCTAGTATGTTGTGGATAGCATCCGACTTATAACACATTTAGGGCAAGGCTGTAGTGGGGATAACACACACAGACACACACAGCTAGGAACATAATGTTCCAGAGCCATGTTGATGCTCAGTACACAGCTCCACAGTGAGGGGGAGCTGATATATTGCTGTACGGAGGGGGGTTGGGTAAGGGAGCTAACTGTAGCCCTGAACAGAACAGATGGTCGGACTGTTCAGCTGCTACACTCGCTTGCTCAACTGTATGTATGTGTGTGCAGATGTTCAGCTGCTACACTCACTTGCTCAGCTGTATGTATGTATGTGTGTGCGTGCGTGCGTGCGAGAGAGAGCGAGAGGGTGAGTGAGTGAAATAATGAATGTGAGATGGAGAGAGGGAGAGTGAGTGAAATAATGAATGTGAGATGGAGAGAGGGTAAGTGAAATAATGAATGTGAGATGGAGAGAGGAAGAGTGAAATAATGAATGTGAGATGGAGAGAGGGAGCCTCTGAAATCAACCATATTGTTTTTATTTAAAAAAGTAGAAACCATACTATTACCTCTATGAGGTTATATAACGCAAAGATGACTGTGTTTGTAAGATGCCTACATGCATGTGTACATGCCTGGGAAACAAATTCTGTGTCAGGGGTCTATGCTTTTTACAAGGAGCACGTGTCCGCCTAAATTGGAAAAATGTTGGCACACACAAAGAAATGTAGGAGCACAATGAAAAATATTTGATGTAATAAACTAGAATCCTTCATTTTTCTAGGCGCACTGGTGCTCCTAAATTAGAATACAGATCGCACAGCTAAATATTTAGACGCATAGCAGTGGTTCAGTGTGAGGGGTCACTTCACTTCTAGCACAACACCAGTACCATGTAGAATCCAGAGAAAGGGCTCATGCCTGCTACAGAGACCCTTCTCCTCTTCACTCAAACACAATTCATTCAAAAAACACATCCATATCATCAAAAAGCAGCAGTGTGGAAAAGACCCAATCACCTGCAGGATCCCACACCACCACACAGATTAGCCCGCCCATCACCTGTGGTCTGAGAGCCCAACAGCGAGGTATAATTCACATGTAATTGACTGGGATGCAGAGCGGAGTTAATAGCCTAATTTTCTGGCCTCACGCCCCATGCATTTTAGCTAAGAGCTGTCATTTAGCAAAGACTACTGGGTATCAGTAATAAATGGCACCCTATTCACTATATAGTGTGCACTACTTTTGACCAGAGCCCTATGGGTCCTGATCAAAAGTAATTGACTATATATGGCGTAGGGTGCCATTTTGGACGCAGCCTACTGTAAGTGTTCTTCACCAGCTGCAGTTAGGGGTCTAAAAGCCAACAGCCAATCACATCGAATTCAGAAAGACAATCAACCAGTCATCGCCCTCGGTTTGTAGCGCAGAAGGTAGAGACCGTGAAGCTGGACAGAAACAGTAGGCGTTAAGTTAGCCTATACCCGTTAGCCTATACCACTGCAGCATCCTAACATTTCTCAATCATACACTGAGTGAGACGTTTCTATGTCAACACATTTTACACACTAAAAGGTGTAAAGGAACATGTTGATTTCGTGCAGAGCCGTGGTGGTAACACTCCGCGATACTTGTCACATACAACTACCCACCGCAATCGGAGCCCGGGCCTCAATGTCCACCCTTTCCATTATTTATCCTACCTGCCTGTCTCCCCATCTCATTTCCTTACTGCCTGAATAAAACTAAATGTTGATTTGTCTCATGTACTAATTTGAGGATTTGAGAGTTCCATCTGAGGTCTGTGATGCTAAGTGTGTCAGAGAGGCAGGGAGTGAAGTGGATCATTTCTATTTCTCTTATTACCTAAATGGCACAACACCAGCCCTAGTGATTTCATAACCAGCCTACTTCACCAGTTCTGCACCAAATGAGGTTTCTATAGTTTGTTAAGGGGAGACAGACAGTGGTGATGTACTGTATATCAAGCAGCTAAGTAAACACGGTGGCCATTTAAAAAAAGACTGTCTACATCCCAAATAGAATAATATCACCTAAATCCCTCAAACTCAACTCTGGACCTGGAAGCCAGCTATTGCTCCCCGCTAATCGGGGACTGATTTAGACCTGGGACACTAGGTGACCTCATAGGTAAGAGTTGAATACCCCTGGACTACATGGTGGATAATATCATAGCCTATTCCCTAAAAGTAGTGTCCTGTGTAGGGAATAGGATGTCATTTAGGACACAACCGGAGCATGAAACCCAGGAAGAGTCCTGGTCAATATCAATGAGTGAACTGGATCAATACACACCGCCGGCCCCTTCCTCCTCCTAATACACCTGGATCAATACACACCGCCGGCCCCTTCCTCCTCCTAATACACCTGGATCAATACACACCGCCGGCCCCTTCCTCCTCCTAATACACCTGGATCAATACACACCGCCGGCCCCTTCCTCCTCCTAATACACCTGGATCAATACACACCGCCGGCCGCTTCCTCCTCCTAATACACCTGAATCAATACACACCGTCGGCCCCTTCCTCCTCCTAATACACCTGGATCAATACACACCGCCGTCCCCTTCCTCCTCCTAATACACCTGGATCAATACACACCGCCGGCCCCTTCCTCCTCCTAATACACCTGGATCAATACACACCGCCGGCCCCTTCCTCCTCCTAATACACCTGGATCAATACACACCGCCGGCCCCTTCCTCCTCCTAATACACCTGGAACAACTCATACTCACATTGGGACTGGATGTTTGTCTATTGCGTGTGCATGTGCACGTGTGTGTGCATGTGTACGTGTGTGTGCACGTGTGTGTGCATGTGTACTAGAGGTCGACCGATTAATCGAAATGGCCGATTAATTAGGGCCGGTTTCAGGTTTTCATAACAATCGGAAATTTGTATTTTTGGGCACCGATTTGCCGATTATTTTTTATACCTTTATTTAACTAGGCAAGTCAGTTAAGAACACATTCTTATTTTCAATGACGGCCTAGGAACGGTGGGTTAACTGCCTTGTTCAGGGGCAGAACGACAGATTTTCACATTGTCAGCTCGGGGGATACAATCTTGCAACCTTACAGTTAACTAGTCCAACGCAATAACGACCTGACTCTCTCTCGTTACACTCCACAAGGAGACTGCCTGTTACGCGAATGCAGTAAGCCAAGGTAAGTTGCTAGCTAGCATTAAACTTATCTTATAAAAAACAATCAATCATAACCACTAGTTAACTACACATGGTTGATGATATTACTAGATATTATCTAGCGTGTCCTGCGTTGCATATAATCTGACTGAGCATACAAGCATACAAGTATCTAAGTATCTGACTGAGCGGTGGTAGGCAGAAGCAGGCGCGTAAACATTCATTCAAATAGCACTTTCGTGCGTTTTGCCAGCAGCTCTTCGTTGTGCGTCAAGCATTGCGTTGTTTATGACTTCAAGCCTATCAACTCCCGAGAAGAGGCTGGTGTAACCGAAGTGAAATGGCTAACTAGTTAGCGCGCGCTAATAGCGTTTCAAACGTCACTTGCTCTGAGCCTTCTAGTAGTTGTTCCCCTTGCTCTGCATGGGTAACGCTGCTTCGATGGTGGCTGTTGTTGTTGTGTTGCTGGTTCGAGCCCAGGGAGGAGCGAGGAGAGGGACGGAAGCTATACTGTTACACTTGCAATACTAAAGTGCCTATAAGAACATCCAATAGTCAAAGGTTAAATGAAATACAAATGGTATAGAGGGAAACTTCTTACCTGGGAATATTGAAGACTCATGTTAAAAGGAACTACCAGCTTTCATATGTTCTCATGTTCTGAGCAAGGAACTGAAACGTTAGCTTTCTTAAATAGCACATATTGCACTTTTACTTTCTTCTCCAACACTTTGTTTTTGCATTATTTAAACCAAATTGAACATGTTTCATTATTTACTTGAGGCTAAATTGATTTTATTGATGTATTATATTAAGTTAAAATAAGTGTTCATTCAGTATTGTTGTAATTGTCATTATTACAAATAAATAAATAAAAACCGTCCGATTAATCGGTATCGGCTTTGAAAAATCATAATCTGTCGACCTCTAATGTGTACGTGTGTGTGCATGTGTACGTGTGTGTGCATGTGTACGTGTGTGTGCATGTGTACGTGTGTGTGCATGTGTACGTGTGTGTGTGCATGTGTACGTGTGAAAGAGCTGTTTTGTGTGTACCCATGTCCATGTAGCCAACTTATCATCAATCAGTTAATCACTTGAACAATAAGTCGTAGAGTACAGCAATCCATATAGTTTCTCACACACACACACCCCATAATGACGAAGCGAAAACAGGTTTTTAGATATTGTTTGTAAAAAATGTAAAAGAAATACCGTATTTACATAAGTATTCAGACCCTTTGCTATGAGACTCAAAAGCTCAGGTGCATCCTGTTTCCACTGATCATCCTTGAGATGTTTCTTCAACTTGGAGTCACCTGTGGTAAATTCAATTGATTGGACACGATTTAGAAAGGCACACACCTGTCTATATAAAAAGGTCCCACAGTTGACAGGGTATGTCAGAGCAAAAACCAAGCCATGAGGTTGGAGGAATTGCCCGTATAGCTCCGAGACAGGATTGTATATATAAATATTTATGCAGCATTGAAGGTCCCCAAGAACACAGTGGCCTCCATCACTCTTAAATGGAAGAGTTTTGGAACCACCAAGACTCTTCCTAGAACTGGCTGCCCAGCCAAACTGAGCAATCGGGGGAGAAGGGCTTTGGTCAGGGAGGTGACCAAGAAACCGATGGTCACTGACAAAACTCCTCTGTGTAGATGGGAGAACCTTCCAGAAGGACAACCATCTCTGCAGCACTCCACCATCTCTGCAGCACTTCATGTCTGATGAAACCAAGATTAAACTATTTGGCCTAAATGCCAAGCGCCACATTTGGAGGAAACCTGGCACCATCCCTATGGTGAAGCATAGTGGTGGCAACATACTAGGAATCCTAGAAGTTATAGAGAGACTTCCCCCTCTTACAGGTTACAGCAGAGCCCCTGGCATCTCTAAAGTGGATGATAATCATACAGCAGACAAGTAATTAACTGAGAGATGAGCCTCAGCCAACGATGTGTCAAAGCTGTCAATTACACTGCAGACCTCCACCACCTCCCTATATAGCAGCCATTCTCTACAACAGCTTCTGCCAAACCGGGAGGGGGGGGGGGGAAATCACCCATTTGTTTTGGATGGAACTCATTTAAGGGAGAAGTTCTATGGAATGTATCAATGCACCATTCCTATCTACAATACAGTATCTACTCCTCTGCCTCAGCGAGGGAAATAATCAATTTCACATCAGCGCATAGGGCTGGAGAGGCCCTATCAACAGGTAGTTATCAGAGAGAGTTCAGATCCTATAGGGAGTGTCATTATGCATGTACACAATGTAGCACAGTGGAAGTCTATATCCAAAGCTATGAATATGTGATGGAGGAGAAACCATCCTTCTCCTATGCATTTGTTTGAAAGGATCAGATAGGTGTGTAAGCAATACAGTGAAAATTCCACCTTACCAATCAGAGGACAAGATAGAGCTATTACCGTACATACCTACAGGAAGTGTCTAGGGGTCGTTTGCTAACTAGGGGATGACTTGGAATTCTGCATACGATGATCTCCATCCTACGGGGTGGGGGCGAGGCGATCTGAGGCCGGGTTAGTCATTCACAGCCTGGGTAAGGCAGAAGACTTGATAAGGCCCCTGGTCCTCTGGTCCTGGTATTGACCCCTGGGGTCTCAGGCTGGCAGCCAGCTGTCTGCTCTGTTAAAGAGCTCTGTCAGACAGTCAGTGTTCTGTCCACAGAGGCCTCCATCTTTCATCCTACCACCGCTAGGGATCATGACTCTGGTCCTGCCTCGCTCCCTGAATAGACAGCTCTGCTGTGTGAGACACAATGCAGAGCAGGAGGCTAGGGAGGGAGTCACAGTGAAGGACGAGAAAGAAGGGAGAGGGGAAGGATCCAGATTTTCTACCCTTCTTCCAAAGTGTGCAGCTGCACACTCCACATCATGAATTTAAAAGCATTGGATTGGTGTAAGCATTGGCTTGAGGGAGTTTCCCACATTGTTAAATCTATGACAGGGAGTATGCAAGTGCACACTTCAGGAGAAGTGTAGAGAATTATTTATTTTACCGTTATTTTACCAGGTAAGTTGACTGAGAACATGTTCTCATTTACAGCAACGACCTGGGGAATAGTTTCAGGGGAGAGAAGGGGGATGAATGAGCCAATTGTAAGCACATTCAGGGAGACGAGGAGGGTACAGAGGGAAAGATGAGGCAGGGAGGAAAGGAGGATGCAAGAAGAGAAGGAGGATCGAAGGAGAATATGGGTTGCATATTTCTAAAATGATTCTGATATAGTTCCTCTGCTGGCTAGCTCTCTGCCCTCCAGGCCTGGGTGACCTGCAGAGAACCTCTACAATAGTGATGATGCTCTTTTTAAGCAATAAGGCACGACGGGGTGTGGTATATGGCCAATATACCACGGCTAAGGGCTGTTCTTCTTGGGGTGGCAGGTAGCCTAGTGGTTAGAGCGTTGGGCCAATAACCGAAAGGTTGCTAGATCAAATCCCAGAGCTGACAAGGTAAAAATCTGTCATTCTGCTCCTGAACAAGGCAGTTAACCCACTGTTCCTTCATTGTAAATAAGAATTTGTTCTTAACTGACCTGCCTAGTTAAAGGTTAAATAAAAATATTGGACACAGCCCTTAGTCGTGGTATATTGGCAAATCCCCAAGATGCCTTATTGCTATTATAAACTGGTTAGCAACGTAATTAGAGAGGTCAAAATAAATGTTTTGTCATTCCCGTGGTATACGGTCTGATATACCACGGCTGTCAGCCAACCAGCATTCAGGTCTCGACCCACCCAGTTTATAATTACTAATAACACTTTGGGCCTGCAGCAGAAACACTACCAGTGACTAACTATTAATCACAGTATATCTGTGTAGCGGTGTAAAGGAGTCTTGCTGAATATAACATGCCGATATCCACCTGGGACTGCACTTCTCCAATGTGCAATACAGGAGTCGACTGTATGTACATGCCCAGGCTGAAGCAATAAGCTCAGGGTTAACAGAAAGGATATAAAATTGGTGATTTTGCAGTTCTATGTTCTCTGTATTCAGGTGTTGCAGAGCAATATACTGTACTCAACTATTTAAGTCCTTGTTTTGAACACTAAAGATGTTGTCGTAGAATGTTATGTTGGACTTCGAAGTGCACGGATACAGTATAAATGGCATAGCTATTACCAATCAGGGAGAAGTATCCGTGGGAGTCAGTGACCCAGCGCTGCTCATGTCATTTCCTTCACTTACCGCTGCTTGTTGTCTCTTCAGCTTGTCTCTGTACTCCTCCAGCTCCTGCAAGTTCAGCTCAGGTGGGAGTTTCTGTCATAAACACACAATAAAAGCATTGTAACAATACAATAAGAATACAATGCCCACACCAATAACTTCTTAGAAGATAAAGCTATTCTGTGGAATGCTTTGGTGTGTGGAGTGAACCACCTGCCAGAAAATAAATCAAAAGATTACTTATCATGGACACCGAACTGAAATCCAAATGCTAGCAGCTTAGAACCGGGCAGGATTTCGTTTAATTTGTTTATTTTAGAAGTTAATCTTAATTCTTTGGAGTTTCTTCAGCATCAGCTCTAGTTTGCTTAAGTACCATTTTTCAAAAGAGCCTCCAAGGTCTTCATAATTTAAAAAGAGAAGAAAAAGTGGCAGAATTGTATAGCATACATGCTTAGACGTATAATAAATTAAAATGGAGGAGCACTACTTAATTGGTGAAGAACAAACAAGGGGAAAGACAGCAGCAAAAAACTAAGCACTGAGGATGATGGGTAATTGCTTTCCACTTGGCTGAAAGTCTAATTTTGTAATCTGGAAGGTTGTTGTTCTTGCGACACTGCTAAATCTAATGAGATTTCACACCCTTCCTCCGCGAGTGTTTTATCCATCAATCTAGAAGTCGTCGGCATGTGAGCAGGAGAAGACGCCACAATGACGCTCGAGTAGATTTGGGCCTAACTAACTGATACACCCGTCAAGGGGGAGAGGTGTCCCACATAACAAGTTTGGGAACCAGGGGGAGGGAGGTGTAGGTAGGGAGGCCCCAAGTCACTAACTAGTCAGTGTAGACCAAGTCACCAACTAGTCAGTGTAGACACCACTGAGGCCCAAGTCGCTTTAACTAGTCAGAGTAGAACCCGCTGAGGCCCCAAGTCACTGTAACTAGTCAGTGTAGACCCTGATGAGGCCCAAGTCACTTTAACTAGTCAGTGTAGACCCTGATGAGGCCCAAGTCACTTTAACTAGTCAGTGTAGACCAAGTCACTGTAACTAGTCAGTGTAGAACCCGCTGAGGCCCCAAGTCACTGTAACTAGTCAGTGTAGACCCCGCTGAGGCCCAAGTCACTTTAACTAGTCACTGTAACTAGTCAGTGTAGACCCTGATGAGGCCCAAGTCACTTTAACTAGTCACTGTAACTAGTCAGTGTAAACCAAGTCACTGTAACTAGTCAGTGTAAACCAAGTCACTGTAACTAGTCAGTGTATACCAAGTCACTGTAACTAGTTAGTGTAGACCCCGCTGACTGCACTGTTTGGTACTATAATGTACAATGTATAGTGTACATGATGATCGGACTGTTATGGGAGGTCCAAGCCTGTTACATGGCATATGCCTCACTCTTCCTGTGGTGCTTCCTGTGGTGGGTAAGGCTTTTGTATGCTGGTGGGGTGTCTTGGTATCTGGGCTAAGTGGTGATAGTCATCGAAACAAACTAGGATCTATTGGACTGCATGGACAAATATAGCTCCAGATACAAGCGTTGATTTATAATTAAATGGAACATGTAAAATAATAAGATAGTAAAAGACAGAATAGCTTATAGCTTTTTAAAAGCGTGGAAAGAAGGTCCTTCACATATTGTCTCAGTGACAATAACAGCAACAAAGGGGAGAGTGGGTAGAAATTCCCTTGTTGCTGTTTATATCCCTTGTTGCTGAGGGTTTAGAGCTTGAGGTAGTCACATCATACAAGTACTTGGGAGTATGGCTAGACGGTCCTCCTCTCAGCACATATCAAAGCCGCAGGCTAAAGTTAAATCTAGACTTTGTTTCCTCTATTGCAATCGCTCCTCTTTCATCCCACCCATGCTAGATTACAGAGACGTCATTTATAGATAGGCAGGTAAGGGTGCTCTCGAGCGACTAGATGTTCTTTACCATTCTGCCATCAGATTTGCCACCAATGCTCCTTATAGGAAACATCACTGTGCTCTATACTCCTCTGTAAACTGGTCATCTCTGTATACCCATCGCAAGACCCACTGGTTGATGCTTATTTATAAAACCCTCTTAGGCCTCACTCCCCCCTATCTTAGATATCTACTACAGCCCTCATCCTCCACATACAACACCCGTTCTGGCAGTCACATTCTGTTAAAGGTCCCCACACATCCCTGGGTCGCTCGTCTTTTCAGTTCGCTGCAGCTAGCGACTGGATCAAGCTGCAACAAACACTCAAACTGGACCGTTTAATCTCCATGTCTTCATTCAAAGACTCAGTCATGGACACTCTTACTGACAGTTGTGGCTGCTTCGCGTGATGTATTGTTGTCTCTATCTTCTTGCCCTTTGTGCTGTTGTCTGTGCCCAATGTTTGTACCATGTGTTGTGCTGCTACCATGTTGTGCTGCTGCCATGTTGTGTTGCTACCATGTTGTTGTCATGTGTTGCTACCATGCTGTGGTCTTAGATCTCTCTTTATGTAGTGTTTTGTTTAGGCTGCAGCATACACTGTACTGTAGACCTAACTGACTAACTCACCAGCTTGTTGTGTCCTCTGGGTCTGTAATGAACAGTGGGCCTAACTAACTAACTCACCTCCAGCTTGGTGTGTCCTCTGGGTCTGTAGTGAACAGTGGGCCTAACTAACTGACTAACTCACCTCCAGCTTGGTGTGTCCTCTGGGTCTGTAGTGAACAGTGGGCCTAACTAACTGACTAACTCACCTCCAGCTTGGTGTGTCCTCTGGGTCTGTAGTGAACAGTGGGCCTAACTAACTGACTAACTCACCTCCAGCTTGGTGTGTCCTCTGGGTCTGTAATGAACAGTGGGCCTAACTAACTAACTCACCTCCAGCTTGTTGTGTCCTCTGGGTCTGTAGTGAACAGTGGGCCTAACTAACTAACTGACTCACCTCCAGCTTGGTGTGTCCTCTGGGTCTGTAGTGAACAGTGGGCCTAACTAACTAACTAACTCACCTCCAGCTTGGTGTGTCCTCTGGGTCTGTAGTGAACAGTGGGCCTAACTGACTAACTCACCTCCAGCTTGGTGTGTCCTCTGGGTCTGTAGTGAACAGTGGGCCTAACTAACTGACTCACCTCCAGCTTGGTGTGTCCTCTGGGTCTGTAGTGAACAGTGGGCCTAACTAACTGACTCACCTCCAGCTTGGTGTGTCCTCTGGGTCTGTAGTGAACAGTGGGCCTAACTAACTGACTCACCTCCAGCTTGGTGTGTCCTCTGGGTCTGTAATGAACAGTGGGCCTAACTAACTGACTCACCTCCAGCTTGGTGTGTCCTCTGGGTCTGTAGTGAACAGTGGGCCTAACTAACTAACTCACCTCCAGCTTGTTGTGTCCTCTGGGTCTGTAATGAACAGTGGGCCTAACTAACTAACTAACTCACCTCCAGCTTGGTGTGTCCTCTGGGTCTGTAATGAACAGTGGGCCTAACTAACTAACTCACCTCCAGCTTGTTGTGTCCTCTGGGTCTGTAGTGAACAGTGGGCCTAACTAACTGACTAACTCACCTCCAGCTTGGTGTGTCCTCTGGGTCTGTAATGAACAGTGGGCCTAACTAACTAACTAACTCACCTCCAGCTTGGTGTGTCCTCTGGGTCTGTAGTGAACAGTGGGCCTAACTAACTAACTGACTCACCTCCAGCTTGTTGTGTCCTCTGGGTCTGTAATGAACAGTGGGCCTAACTAACTAACTAACTCACCTCCAGCTTGGTGTGTCCTCTGGGTCTGTAGTGAACAGTGGGCCTAACTAACTGACTAACTCACCTCCAGCTTGGTGTGTCCTCTGGGTCTGTAGTGAACAGTGGGCCTAACTAACTGACTAACTCACCTCCAGCTTGGTGTGTCCTCTGGGTCTGTAGTGAACAGTGGGCCTAACTAACTGACTAACTCACCTCCAGCTTGGTGTGTCCTCTGGGTCTGTAGTGAACAGTGGGCCTAACTAACTGACTAACTCACCTCCAGCTTGGTGTGTCCTCTGGGTCTGTAATGAACAGTGGGCCTAACTAACTAACTCACCTCCAGCTTGTTGTGTCCTCTGGGTCTGTAGTGAACAGTGGGCCTAACTAACTAACTGACTCACCTCCAGCTTGGTGTGTCCTCTGGGTCTGTAGTGAACAGTGGGCCTAACTAACTAACTAACTCACCTCCAGCTTGGTGTGTCCTCTGGGTCTGTAGTGAACAGTGGGCCTAACTCACCTCCAGCTTGGTGTGTCCTCTGGGTCTGTAGTGAACAGTGGGCCTAACTAACTAACTGACTCACCTCCAGCTTGGTGTGTCCTCTGGGTCTGTAGTGAACAGTGGGCCTAACTAACTGACTCACCTCCAGCTTGGTGTGTCCTCTGGGTCTGTAGTGAACAGTGGGCCTAACTAACTGACTCACCTCCAGCTTGGTGTGTCCTCTGGGTCTGTAGTGAACAGTGGGCCTAACTAACTGACTCACCTCCAGCTTGGTGTGTCCTCTGGGTCTGTAGTGAACAGTGGGCCTAACTAACTAACTAACTCACCTCCAGCTTGTTGTGTCCTCTGGGTCTGTAGTGAACAGTGGGCCTAACTAACTGACTAACTCACCTCCAGCTTGGTGTGTCCTCTGGGTCTGTAATGAACAGTGGGCCTAACTAACTAACTAACTCACCTCCAGCTTGGTGTGTCCTCTGGGTCTGTAGTGAACAGTGGGCCTAAACTGAACTGACTAACTCACCTCCAGCTTGTTGTGTCCTCTGGGTCTGTAGTGAACAGTGGGCCTAAACTGACTACTGGACTGACACTGACACCTCCAGCTTGGTGTGTCCTCTGGGTCTGTAGTGAACAGTGGGCCTAACTAACTAACTGCACTCACCTCCCAGCTTGTTGTGTCCTCTGGGTCTGTAGTGAACAGTGGGCCTAACTAACTAACTCACCTCCAGCTTGTTGTGTCCTCTGGGTCTGTAGTGAACAGTGGGCCTAACTAACTAACTCACCTCCAGCTTGTTGTGTCCTCTGGGTCTGTAGTGAACAGTGGGCCTAACTAACTAACTCACCTCCAGCTTGTTGTGTCCTCTGGGTCTGTAATGAACAGTGGGCCTAACTAACTGACTCACCTCCAGCTTGTTGTGTCCTCTGGGTCTGTAGTGAACAGTGGGCCTAACTAACTAACTCACCAGCTTGTTGTGTCCTCTGGGTCTGTAGTGAACAGTGGGCCTAACTAACTGACTCACCTCCAGCTTGGTGTGTCCTCTGGGTCTGTAGTGAACAGTGGGCCTAACTGACTAACTGACTCACCTCCAGCTTGTTGTGTCCTCTGGGTCTGTAATGAACAGTGGGCCTAACTAACTGACTAACTCACCTCCAGCTTGGTGTGTCCTCTGGGTCTGTAGTGAACAGTGGGCCTAACTAACTAACTGACTCACCTCCAGCTTGTTGTGTCCTCTGGGTCTGTAGTGAACAGTGGGCCTAACTAACTAACTAACTCACCTCCAGCTTGTTGTGTCCTCTGGGTCTGTAGTGAACAGTGGGCCTAACTAACTGACTAACTCACCTCCAGCTTGTTGTGTCCTCTGGGTCTGTAGTGAACAGTGGGCCTAACTAACTAACTGACTCACCTCCAGCTTGGTGTGTCCTCTGGGTCTGTAGTGAACAGTGGGCCTAACTAACTGACTAACTCACCTCCAGCTTGGTGTGTCCTCTGGGTCTGTAGTGAACAGTGGGCCTAACTAACTGACTAACTCACCTCCAGCTTGGTGTGTCCTCTGGGTCTGTAATGAACAGTGGGCCTAACTAACTAACTAACTCACCTCCAGCTTGGTGTGTCCTCTGGGTCTGTAATGAACAGTGGGCCTAACTAACTGACTAACTCACCTCCAGCTTGTTGTGTCCTCTGGGTCTGTAGTGAACAGTGGGCCTAACTAACTGACTAACTCACCTCCAGCTTGGTGTGTCCTCTGGGTCTGTAGTGAACAGTGGGCCTAACTAACTAACTGACTCACCTCCAGCTTGGTGTGTCCTCTGGGTCTGTAGTGAACAGTGGGCCTAACTAACTGACTAACTCACCTCCAGCTTGGTGTGTCCTCTGGGTCTGTAATGAACAGTGGGCCTAACTAACTGACTAACTCACCTCCAGCTTGGTGTGTCCTCTGGGTCTGTAGTGAACAGTGGGCCTAACTAACTAACTGACTCACCTCCAGCTTGTTGTGTCCTCTGGGTCTGTAGTGAACAGTGGGCCTAACTAACTGACTAACTCACCTCCAGCTTGGTGTGTCCTCTGGGTCTGTAGTGAACAGTGGGCCTAACTAACTGACTCACCTCCAGCTTGGTGTGTCCTCTGGGTCTGTAATGAACAGTGGGCCTAACTAACTAACTGACTCACCTCCAGCTTGGTGTGTCCTCTGGGTCTGTAGTGAACAGTGGGCCTAACTAACTAACTCACCTCCAGCTTGGTGTGTCCTCTGGGTCTGTAGTGAACAGTGGGCCTAACTAACTGACTCACCTCCAGCTTGGTGTGTCCTCTGGGTCTGTAGTGAACAGTGGGCCTAACTAACTGACTAACTCACCTCCAGCTTGGTGTGTCCTCTGGGTCTGTAGTGAACAGTGGGCCTAACTAACTGACTAACTCACCTCCAGCTTGGTGTGTCCTCTGGGTCTGTAGTGAACAGTGGGCCTAACTAACTAACTGACTCACCTCCAGCTTGTTGTGTCCTCTGGGTCTGTAGTGAACAGTGGGCCTAACTAACTGACTAACTCACCTCCAGCTTGGTGTGTCCTCTGGGTCTGTAGTGAACAGTGGGCCTAACTAACTAACTGACTCACCTCCAGCTTGGTGTGTCCTCTGGGTCTGTAGTGAACAGTGGGCCTAACTAACTAACTGACTCACCTCCAGCTTGTTGTGTCCTCTGGGTCTGTAGTGAACAGTGGGCCTAACTAACTGACTAACTCACCTCCAGCTTGGTGTGTCCTCTGGGTCTGTAGTGAACAGTGGGCCTAACTAACTAACTGACTCACCTCCAGCTTGTTGTGTCCTCTGGGTCTGTAGTGAACAGTGGGCCTAACTAACTAACTGAGTCACCTCCAGCTTGTTGTGTCCTCTGGGTCTGTAGTGAACAGTGGGCCTAACTAACTGACTCACCTCCAGCTTGGTGTGTCCTCTGGGTCTGTAATGAACAGTGGGCCTAACTAACTAACTCACCTCCAGCTTGGTGTGTCCTCTGGGTCTGTAGTGAACAGTGGGCCTAACTAACTGACTAACTCACCTCCAGCTTGGTGTGTCCTCTGGGTCTGTAGTGAACAGTGGGCCTAACTAACTAACTCACCTCCAGCTTGGTGTGTCCTCTGGGTCTGTAGTGAACAGTGGGCCTAACTAACTGACTAACTCACCTCCAGCTTGGTGTGTCCTCTGGGTCTGTAGTGAACAGTGGGCCTAACTAACTGACTAACTCACCTCCAGCTTGGTGTGTCCTCTGGGTCTGTAATGAACAGTGGGCCTAACTAACTGACTCACCTCCAGCTTGGTGTGTCCTCTGGGTCTGTAATGAACAGTGGGCCTAACTAACTAACTAACTCACCTCCAGCTTGGTGTGTCCTCTGGGTCTGTAGTGAACAGTGGGCCTAACTAACTAACTGACTCACCTCCAGCTTGTTGTGTCCTCTGGGTCTGTAGTGAACAGTGGGCCTAACTAACTGACTCACCTCCAGCTTGGTGTGTCCTCTGGGTCTGTAATGAACAGTGGGCCTAACTAACTAACTAACTCACCTCCAGCTTGGTGTGTCCTCTGGGTCTGTAATGAACAGTGGGCCTAACTAACTGACTCACCTCCAGCTTGTTGTGTCCTCTGGGTCTGTAGTGAACAGTGGGCCTAACTAACTAACTCACCTCCAGCTTGGTGTGTCCTCTGGGTCTGTAATGAACAGTGGGCCTAACTAACTAACTGACTCACCTCCAGCTTGGTGTGTCCTCTGGGTCTGTAGTGAACAGTGGGCCTAACTAACTGACTCACCTCCAGCTTGGTGTGTCCTCTGGGTCTGTAGTGAACAGTGGGCCTAACTAACTGACTAACTCACCTCCAGCTTGGTGTGTCCTCTGGGTCTGTAGTGAACAGTGGGCCTAACTAACTGACTAACTCACCTCCAGCTTGGTGTGTCCTCTGGGTCTGTAGTGAACAGTGGGCCTAACTAACTGACTCACCTCCAGCTTGGTGTGTCCTCTGGGTCTGTAGTGAACAGTGGGCCTAACTAACTAACTAACTCACCTCCAGCTTGGTGTGTCCTCTGGGTCTGTAGTGAACAGTGGGCCTAACTAACTAACTGACTCACCTCCAGCTTGGTGTGTCCTCTGGGTCTGTAGTGAACAGTGGGCCTAACTAACTGACTAACTCACCTCCAGCTTGGTGTGTCCTCTGGGTCTGTAGTGAACAGTGGGCCTAACTAACTAACTAACTCACCTCCAGCTTGGTGTGTCCTCTGGGTCTGTAGTGAACAGTGGGCCTAACTAACTAACTAACTCACCTCCAGCTTGGTGTGTCCTCTGGGTCTGTAGTGAACAGTGGGCCTAACTAACTGACTCACCTCCAGCTTGGTGTGTCCTCTGGGTCTGTAGTGAACAGTGGGCCTAACTAACTGACTAACTCACCTCCAGCTTGGTGTGTCCTCTGGGTCTGTAGTGAACAGTGGGCCTAACTAACTGACTAACTCACCTCCAGCTTGTTGTGTCCTCTGGGTCTGTAGTGAACAGTGGGCCTAACTAACTAACTGACTCACCTCCAGCTTGGTGTGTCCTCTGGGTCTGTAGTGAACAGTGGGCCTAACTAACTGACTCACCTCCAGCTCGTGCTGCACCATGTCAAAGGAGTCGTTGGAGTAGTAGACCTCCTGGATGCTGTTAATGATCTCCTGCTCCGCCTGGGGGTCGATGGGCTGCTCCCTCATCTCCCTCATCTCCTCCTGAGATACCAGAGAGAGGTGAGAAAGAGAAATTGATGCATCAGTTAGATCAGTAAGACTGCAAAGCACCCGGTTGCTGGGACACCCTCGTGGGAAGGGAGGAAACGGAGGCTCTGTGAGAAAAAAACAACTCTCCAGAATTTCTCTAGGAACCAAAGCCTGTCCATTGGGTTTCTCGCTCCTGAAGTCCACAGATTACCTTCTTATTTAAGCCTGTCTGGCTGTTTCCCTGGAGAGAACTCTACACAGACCCATAATGAGCCTGAATATAGGCCCTTATCAATAGATACCGCTCTCAGTCAATCCTCTCTTTGAAGATTGATACGCTGCCCAATTTGAGAGGACAAAGCCTGTGCAACACACGGATAATGCATTATAGTAAAGAAATTCAGCTATGAAATAGGCTGAAACGTATCCAGGAGGAATGGGGGTAAATCATCCCAATGGCAGGCAAAAGGACTGATCGAGGAAGAAAGATGCTAGGATATTCTTCAATAACCTTCACAGCATCCATTTGACCATGCCAAAGAGATAGGGTGTGACAGATGGGCCTATATCTCAGGCACTGATTATCAAAACACCTGCCTAGTCGAGAAAAAATCTTCAAAACCGGATTTTTCCAGTAAAAGTGAGGAATCAGAGGCAAATTAGAGGTGAATTACAAGGGAATCCGGGGCGAATTAGAGGAATCAGAGGCAAATTAAAGACGATTTACAAGGGAATCAAGGGCGAATTAGAGGAATCAGAGGGGGATCAGAGGCAAATTAGAGGCGAATTACAAGGTAATCAGGGGCGATTTACAGAGGAATCAGAGGCGAATTACAGCGGAATCAGAGGCAAAATACAGAGGAATCAGAGGCGAATCAGAGGCGAATTACAAGGGAATCGGGGGCGAAGGAATCAGAGAGGGATCAGAGGCGAATCACAGAAGAAGCAGATGCGAAGCAGAGGAAAGAGGCAAATTAGAGAGGAATGAGAGGCGTGTTATGAAATCTGTGAATGTATTGTAATGTATTTAAAATGGTATAACTGCCTTAATCCTGCCTTGGCAGCAGCTAATGGGGATCCATAATAAATACAAATTAAAGACGAATCAGAGGCAAATTACAGGGGAATATTACAGAGGAATGAGTACCACCCGTGTGCGTGTGTGCGTGCGTGCGTGCGTGGACTATACCAGTATCACGATACTCGTGAGTATGGAAACAATACACAAAGCGAATGAAATCTCTTTAGGAAAACAGCCCTAATGTTGGAAACAAACATCATCCCTGCGGCACATGTATTTATTTTCCAAGTTATAGAACACAATATTTGACATACAGCAGGTTTTTAAAGGACCAAACAGGGAGGTCTGCTTCGTGTTTTCATTTTTTGCCATGGAAAACAAATACTGCGATCCTGGTATCGTCCCGTCCTGGTATCGTCCCGTCCTGGTATGTGTTTTGAAGGCGTGCTGTGCAGGTCTGACACATTTGAGGCTGTGTAGGGAGAACACAGCAGGAGCCAACATGGAGTGTGTGGGTGAGCGGACCGTTGGAGCTCAGCATCCCTAGTGAGGGGGTGGGTGGAAAATTATGGAGGGAGGGATACTGGTAAAGAGAAAATAAGAAAAAGGCCAGAAGTGATTCATCTCTCAGGTACCCCAAATTGATAGTGCCCTTCTCTGAACTCTGCCTTTTCCTCTTTCTGTTTGTCCCACTCTCTCTCACCATGACTTTAAAAATATATTCAAGACAACAAAATCAACCTAGGTGAATGACTCATTTCTGGGCTCCAAGCATCTCTTCCCTCCACAGGCACAAACACAGCCTAAACATTAGCCTATCCCTAAACTCTGCAGAGCAGAGACATCTAACAACTATCATCAAGCTTTGATCACGTTCACGTTGATGGATTAAAATGAAACAATGATCCTCCTCTGTCCAAATTAAAAAAAGTCTCATCGTGCCGTTCCTCCTTCTCAATATGGGGAGAAACAAAAATTCAAAAGCCATTTGCACCTAAAAGTAGGCTGTTTAATGAGCCTAATCAAAGAAGCAAAGGCTGTTCGGCTGAAGTGGTCATTGAATGCAGAGAGAAAACCCAGCAGAAGACAAAAGGGGTTCCTTCTTGGTGAGTGTCAGAAGCCAGGTGAACACATGATGCCAGAGGAACACCTGGTCAGTTTGATGGTGAGGTAAATGGTGAAGATGTTCAGCTCTGCAGTACACCATGCCAAAGGGACACTGGTCAGTTTGATGGTGAGGTAAATGGTGAAGATGTTCAGCTCTGCAGTACACCATGCCAAAGGGACACCTGGTCAGTTTGATGGTGAGGTAAATGGTGAAGATGTTCAGCTCTGCAGTACACATGATGCCAGAGGGACACCTGGTGGTGGATCAGAGAACTAACCTACATGGAACAGTCAGTACTGTAGAAGTACGGGTTGACTCGCAGTCCTGGCAGTTATATCTGAGTGGCATGTGGGTTTAGGGTCATTAAATAGTGGATGAAGGGCGGGTGGGTTTAGGGTCATTAAATAGTGGATGAAGGGCGGGTGGGTTTAGGGTCATTAAATAGTGGATGAAGGGCGGGTGGGTTTAGGGTCATTAAATAGTGGATGAAGGGCAGGTGGGTTTAGGGTCATTAAATAGTGGATGAAGGGCAGGTGGGTTTAGGGTCATTAAATAGTGGATGAAGGGCAGGTGGGTTTAGGGTCATTAAATAGTGGATGAAGGGCGGGTGGGTTTAGGGTCATTAAATAGTGGATGAAGGGCAGGTGGGTTTAGGGTCATTAAATAGTGGATGAAGGGCGGGTGGGTTTAGGGTCATTAAATAGTGGATGAAGGGCGGGTGGGTTTAGGGTCATTAAATAGTGGATGAAGGGCGGGTGGGTTTAGGGTCATTAAATAGTGGATGAAGGGCGGGTGGGTTTAGGGTCATTAAATAGTGGATGAAGGGCAGGTGGGTTTAGGGTCATTAAATAGTGGATGAAGGGCGGGTGGGTTTAGGGTCATTAAATAGTGGATGAAGGGCGGGTGGGTTTAGGGTCATTAAATAGTGGATGAAGGGCAGGTGGGTTTAGGGTCATTAAATAGTGGATGAAGGGCAGGTGGGTTTAGGGTCATTAAATAGTGAATGAAGGGCAGGTGGGTTTAGGGTCATTAAATAGTGGATGAAGGGCAGGTGGGTTTAGGGTCATTAAATAGTGGATGAAGGGCAGGTGGGTTTAGGGTCATTAAATAGTGGATGAAGGGCAGGTGGGTTTAGGGTCATTAAATAGTGGATGAAGGGCAGGTGGGTTTAGGGTCATTAAATAGTGGATGAAGGGCGGGTGGGTTTAGGGTCATTAAATAGTGGATGAAGGGCAGGTGGGTTTAGGGTCATTAAATAGTGGATGAAGGGCGGGTGGGTTTAAGGTCATTAAATAGCGGATGAAGGGCGGGTGGGTTTAGGGTCATTAAATAGTGGATGAAGGGCAGGTGGGTTTAGGGTCATTAAATAGTGGATGAAGGGCGGGTGGGTTTAGGGTCATTAAATAGTGGATGAAGGGCGGGTGGGTTTAGGGTCATTAAATAGTGGATGAAGGGCGGGTGGGTTTAGGGTCATTAAATAGTGGATGAAGGGCAGGTGGGTTTAGGGTCATTAAATAGTGGATGAAGCGTGGGTGGGTTTATGGTCATTAAATAGTGGATGAAGGGCAGGTGGCAGGTTGAATGAGGAGAAAACAATACCATTAAAAAATCCATAAATGTAGAATTCTTGTGCAATTTATATCTATAGGCTACATTTCTGGCATTAGTGCGTAAACCTAAGCTTCAGGACTTATAACTGTACACGCGCCAAATAGCCTACATGCCAATCGCCAAATGCTTTAGGGAACCGGTAGAAAAAGTTAATGTTGATCCACTGAGGCAAAAAGACAATGTCGGAATTGAATTCAATAATAGAAAAGCTGCAAAATGGAGAGTTGAAAATAAAGAGAAGGGAGGACCAGAAAAGTCATGTTTGGAAAAGAGGATGATATGTTACGTGATAATTGAGGTGTTATACAAATTTGACAGTCACAAGACGGGGACTTCAAAATAGGCCTATGGCACATGAAGGGAACTGTAGCCTACTGTTCAGATGGGTTCAATGGAAACTGAAAACTGGACACTGACTGTAGGTCTATAACCTCCCACATAACCTTAATATTAACTCCTGCAGTAAAATGATACACCAATTGTAGGCTACATTTTTACTCAGGAACAAGAGTGGAGAAACATGATTTCTTTCTTTCAGCATCTTGAGAGAATGTGAATGTGCAGTTAGATACCGTCTGTAGAGGTACTGTCTTTATCAGCATCATAAAAGCTGATAGTATTTCAACCACATAAAATATATATCCAAGCAGAACTGAAATCTTATCAGAAACATGTTGGGTCGTTGAAACAGCATTATATTGTCTTACAACCGGTCTAACAGATGTAATTTAGACATTTTGCAAATAAAATCTTTAGTTTCTTTAGAGTCATTGCATTATCTCCCCGGTCCCTAAACATCTTTGCGCCGCGAAAGAAGCAGAGAGAGAAAAATAAACTTTCCAGAAGTCAACTAGATTGAAGCATTCATTGATGACATTCTGGTGAGCAAGGGTTTATTTAGTCTTCTAGGGCTACAATTAATAACAGAAGAGAAGCGGCATGTATCTAATTATAGACAAGTTGACTAACAAATACCCTACCAAAGTGTCAGAAGTTATAAGAAGAAACCTATCAGGCAAAAAAAAGATCAGTTCCCGAAAATGTCAATAGGACAACTCCATAAGCCTCTGCAATACATCCCAAGGAGGCAGGTACTGTATATCTGACATTACATAAACTCAGCAAAAAAAGATGTCCCTTTTTCAGGACCCTGTCTTTCAAAGATAATTCATTAAAATCCAAATAACTTCACAGATCTTCATTGTAAAGGGTTTAAACACTGTTTCCCATGCTTGTTCAATGAACCATAAACAATTCATGAACATGCACCTGTGGAACAGTCGTTAAGACACTAACAGCTTACAGACGGTAGGCAATTAAGGTCACAGTTATGATAACTTAGGACACTAAAGAGGCCTTTCTACTGACTTTGAAAAACACCAAAAGAAAGAAGCCCAGGGTCCTTGCTCATCTGCGTGAACGTGCCTTAGGCATGCTGCAAAGAGGCATGAGGACTGCAGATGTGGCCAGGGCAATAAATTGCAATGTCCATACTGTGAGACGCCTAAGACAGCGCTACAGGGAGACAGGACAGACAGCTGATCGTCCTCGCAGTGGCAGACCACGTGTATCAACACCTGCACAGGATCGGTACATCCAAACATCACACCTGCGGGACAGGTACAGGATGGCAACAACAGCTGCCCGAGTTACACCAGGAACGCACAATCCCTCCAGCAGTGCTCAGACTGTCCACAATAGGCTGAGAGAGGCTGGACTGGGGGCTTCTAGGCCTGTTGTAAAGGCAGGTCATCACCAGCCATCACCGGCAACAACGTCGCCTATGGGCACAAACCCACCGTCGCTGGACCAGACAGGACTGGCAAAAAGTGCTCTTCACTGACGAGTCGCAGTTTTGTCTCACCAGGGGTGATGGCCAGATTCGTGTTTATTGTCGAATGAATGAGCGTTACACCGAGGCCTGTACTCTGGAGCAGGATCGATTTGGAGGTGGAGGGTCCCTCATGCTCTGGGGCGGTGTGTCACAGCATCATCGGACTGAGCTTGTTGGCATTGAAGGCAATCTCAACGCTGTGCGTTACAGGGAAGACATCCTCCTCCCTCATGTGGTACCCTTCCTGCAGGCTCATCCTGACATGACCCTCCAGCATGACAATGCCACCAGCCATACTGTTCGTTCTGTGCATGATTTCCTGAAAGACAGGAATGTCAGTGTTCTGCCATGGCCAGCGAAGAGCCCGGATCTCATGCTCAATGGGATTGTCTGGGACCTGTTGGATCGGATGGTAAGGGCTAGGGCCACTCCCCCCAGAAATGTCCGGGAACTTGCAGGTGCCTTGGTGGAAGAGTGGGGTACCTCTCAAAGCAAGAACTGGCAAATCTGGTGCAGTCCATGAGGAGGAGATGCACTGCAGTACTTAATGCAGCTGGTGGCCACACCAGATACTGACTGTTAATTTTGATTTTGACCCCCCCTTTGTTCAGGGACACAATATTCCATTTCTGTTGGTCACATGTCTGTGGAACTTGTTCAGTTTGGCTCTCAGTTGTTGAATCTTGTTATGTTCAAACAAATATTTACACATGTTAAGTTTGCTGAAAATAAATGCAGTTGACAGTGAGAGGACGTTTCTTTTTTTGCTAGGTTTAGATGTACAATACATGACCAAAAGTATGTGGACACGTACTCGTCGAACATCTCATTCCAAAATCATTGGCATTAATATGAAGTTGGTCCCCACTTTGCTGCTATAACAGCCTCCACTCTTCTGGCAAGGCTTTCCACTAGATGATGGAACATTCGTGAGTTCGAGCACTGCTGTTTGGCGATTAGGCCTGGCTCGCAGTCCGTGTTCCAATTCGTCCCAAAAGTGTTTGATGGTGTTGATGTCAGTGCTCTGTGCAGCCCAGTCAAGTTCTTCCACACCAATCCTGACAAACCATTTCTGTATGGACCTTGCTTTGTGAACAGGGGCATTGTCATGCTGAAACAGGAAAGGGCCTTCCCCAAACTGTTGCCACAAAGATGGAAGCACAGAATTGTCTAGAATGTCATTTTATGCTGTAGTATTAAATGCTGTAGCATTTGTTGTAGGTTTTTTATGCTGTAGCACTAGCCCAAACCATGAAATACAACCCCAGACCATTATTCCTCCTCCACCAAACTTTACAGTTGGGGCAGGTAGCGTTCTCCTGGCATCCGCCAAACCCAGAGTGGTCCGTCGGACTGCCAGATGGTGAAGCATAATTCATCACTCCAGAGAACGCATTTCCACTGCTCCAGAGTCCAATGGGAGTGAGTATTACACCACTCCAGCCGACGCTTGGCATTGCACATGGTGATCTTAGGCTTGTGTACGGCTGCTCGGCCACGGAAACCCATTTCATGAATCTCCCGAAGAACAGTTCTTGTGCTGACGTTGCTTTCAGAGGCAGTTTTTGAACTCGGTAGGGAGTGTTGCAACCGAGGACAGACGTGCTAAGCGCTTCAGTACGCGGCGTTCCCGTTCTGTGAGCTTGTGTGGCCTAACACTTTGCGGCTGAGCCATTGTTGCTCCTAGACGTATCCACTTCACAATAACAGCAATTACAGCTGACAGGGGCAGCTCTAGCAGTGTAGAAATTTCACAAACCTTTCCTTGTTGGAAAGGTGGCATCCTATGGCGGTGCCACGTTGAAAATCACTGAGCTCTTCAGTAAGGCCATTCAACTTCCAATGATCTATTATCTATTTGTATATGGAGATCAAAAATCTAATTGTATTGGTCACATGCGCCGAATACAACAGGTGTAGACCTTACAGTGAAACGCTTACTTACAAGCCCTTAACCAACAATGCAGTTTCAAAAAAATACATATAAGAATAAGAGATAAAAGTAACAAGTAATTAAAGAGCAGCAGTAAAAAATAATATATATAGGGGGGGTGCCAGTACAGAGTCAATGTGCGGGGGGCACTGGTTAGTCGAGGTAGTATGTACATGTAGGTAGCGTTAAAGTGACTATGCATAGATGACAACAGAGAGTGGCAGTGGTGTGAAGAAGGGGGGGGGGGGGGGGGGGGCAATTCAAATAGTCTTGGTAGCCATTTTGCTAGCTGTTCAGGAGTCTTATGGCTTGGGGGTAGAAGCTGTTTAGAAGCCTCTTGAACCTAGACTTGGCGCTCCGGTACCACTTGCCATATGGTAGCAGAGAGAACAGTCTATGACTAGGGTGGCTGGAGTGTTTGACACATTTTAGGGCCTTCCTCTGACACCGCCTTGTATAGAGGTCCTGAATGGCAGGAAGCTTGGCCAGCCCAGTGACGTACTGGGCTGGTCGCACTACCCTCTGTAATGCCTTGCGGCCGGAGGCCGAGCAGTTGCCATACCAGGTAGTGATGCAACCAGTCAGGATGATCTCGATGGTGCAGCTGTAGAACCTTTTGAGGATCTGAGGACCCATGCCAAATCTTTTCAGTCTCCCGAGGGGGAATAGGTTTTGTCGTGTCCGCTTCACGACGGTCATGGTGTGCTTGGACCATGTTAGCTTGTTGGTGATCTGGACACCAAGGAACTTGAAGCTCTCAACCTGCTCCACTGCAGCCCCATCGATGAGAATGGGGGAGTGTTCGTTCCTCTTTTTCCTGTAGTTCACAATCATCTCCTTTGTCTTGATCACATTGAGGGAGAGGTTGTTGTCCTTGCACCACCTGGTCAGGTCTCTGACCTCCTCCCTATAGGCTGTCTCATTGTTGTCGGTGATCAGGCCTACCACTTTTGTGTCATCGGCAAATGTAAGGATGGTGTTGGAGTCGTGCCTGGCCGTGCAGTCATGAGTGAACAGGGAGTACAGGAGGGGGCTGATCATGCACCCCTGAGGGGCACCTGTGTTGAGGATCAGCGTGGAGGATGTGTTGTTACCTACCCTTACCACCTGGGGGGTGGCCATTCAGGAAGTCCAGGATCCAGTTGCAGAGGGAGGTGTTTAGTCCCAGGGTCCTTAGCTTATTGTTGAGCTTTGACGGCACTATGGTGTTAAACGCTGAGCTGAAGTCAATGAATAGCATTCTCACATAGGTGTTCCTTTTGTCCAGGTGGGAAAGGGCAGTGTGGAGTGCAATAGAGACTGCATCATCTGTGGATCTGTTGGGGCGGTATGCAAATTGGAGTGGGTCTAGGGTTTCTGGGATGATGGTGTTGATGTGAGCCATGACCAACCTTTCAAAGCACTTCATGACGTGAGTGCTACAGGTCAGTAGTCATTTAGGCAGATTACCTTAGTGTTCTTGGGCACAGGCACTATGGTGGTCTGCTTAAAACATGTTGGTATTACAGACTCAGTCAGGGAGAGGTTGAAAATGTCAGTGAAGACACTATTTGGTAAGCGCATGTTCGGAGTACACGTCCTTGTAATCCGTCTGGCCCTGCGGCCTTGTGAATGTTGACCTGTCTTAAGGTCTTAGTCACATCGGCAGCGGAGAGCGTGATCACACATTTCAGTGTTATTTGCCTTGAAGTGAGCATAGAAGTTATTTAGCTCGTCTGGTAGGCTCATGTCACTGGGCAGCTCTCGGCTGTGCTTCCCTTTGTAGTCTAATGGTTTGCGGGCCCTGCCACATCGGACGAGCGTCAGAGCCGGAGTAGAACGACTCTTAGTCCTCTATGGACACTTTGCCTGTTTGATGGTTCGTCGGAGGGCATAGCAGGATTTCTTATAAGCTTCAGGGTTAGAGTCCTGCTCCTTGAAAGCGGCAGCTCTAGCCTTTAGCTCAGTGCGGATGCTGCCTGTAATCCATGGCTTCTGGTTGGGGTATGTACGTACTGTCACTGTGGGGACGACATCATCAATGCACTTATTGATGAAGCCAATGACAGATGTGGCGTACTCCTCAATGCCATTGGAGGAATCCCGGAACATATTCCAGTCTATGCTAGCAAAACAGTCCTGTAGCTTAGCATCTGCTTCATCTGACCACTTTTTTATTGATCTAGTCACTGGTGCTTCCTGCTTTAATATTTGCTTGTAAGCAGGAATCAGGAGGATGGAATTATGGTCAGATTTGCCAAATGGAAGGCGAGGGAGAGCTTTGTATGCATCTCTGTGTGTGGAGTATAGGTGGTCCAGAGTTCTTTTCCCTCTGGTTGCACATTTACCATGCTGATAGAAATTTTGAAAAACTGATTTAAGTTTCGCTGCATTAAAGTCCCCAGGTACTAGGAGCGCCGCCTCTGGGTGAGCATTTTCTTGTTTGCTTATGGCGGAATACAGCTCATTCAATGCCATCTTAGTGCCAGCCTCTGACTGTGGGGGTATGTAAACAGCTACAAGGAATATAGATGAAAACTCTCAGTAGGTAGTGTGGTCTGCAGCTTATCATGAGAAACTCTACCTCAGGCGAGCAATAGCTCGAGACTTCCTTAGATATTGTGCACCAGCTGTTGTTTACAAAAATACATAGACCACCGCCCCTTGTCTTACCAGACGCCACTGTTCTATCCTGCCGGTACAATGTATAACCAAGCCAGTTGTATGTTGATATTGTCGCCGTTCAGCCATGACTCCGTGAAGCATAAGATGTTACCGTTTGTAATGTCCTGTTGGTAGTTTAATCTTCCCAGTAACTTGTCCATCTTATTGTCCAAAGATTGCATGTTTGCTAGCAGAATTGAGGGAAGTGGGGGTTTATTTGATCGCCTCCGACTTCTCAGAAGGCAGCCCGCCTTCCGGCCTCTCTTTCTCCACCTCCTCTTCATGCAGATCACTGGGTTCGGGGCCTGTTCCCGAGGGAGCCGTATATCCTCCACCTCGGGCTCGTCAGTCGTGAAAGAAGAAAAAGGATTCTGCTAGTCCGTGGTGAGTAATCGCAGTCCCGATGTCTATAAGTTATTTTTGGTCATAAGAGATGGTAGCGGCAACATTATGTGCAAAAAGAGGAAAAAAAGTTCAACAATGCAGATAAACGAACAAAAAAAACAATTGGTTGGGGGCACGTAAAACATCTGCCTTCTGCTCCGGTGTTTAATTTTATACACCTGTCAGTAACGGGTTTGTCTGAAATAGCCGAATTGACTAATTTGAAGGGGTGTCCACATACCTTTGTACACAGTGTATATCTGACAAATGCATATCATATACACTGAATGTACAAAACAATATGACTGACCAGGTGAATCCAGGTGAAAGCTATTATCCCTTATTGATGTCACCTGTGAAATCCACTTCAATCAGTGTAGATGAAGGGGAAGAGACAGGTTAAAGAAGGATTTTTAAGCCTTAAGACATGGACTGCTTATGTGTGCCATTCAGAGGGTGAATGGGCAAGGAAAAATCTTTAAGTGCCTTTGAACAGGGTATGGTAGTAAGTGCCAGGTGCACCGGTTTGTGTCAAGAAATGCAACGCTGCTGGGTTTCTCAAGCTCAACAGTTTCCAGTGTGTATCAAGAATGGTCCACCACCCAAAGGACATCCAGCCAACTTGACAACTGTGGGAAGCATTAGAGTCAACATGGGCCAGCATCCCTGTGGAACACTTGACACCTTGTAGAGTCCATGCCCCCACGAATTGAGGCCAATATTAGGAAGATGTTCCAAATGTTTTATACACGCAGTGTCTAGTCCGGCGGTTGCGGGTGGGTGGGTATTAAACCCTGACCTGTCAACCGGACGTGCTACCTGTCCCAGACCTGCTGTTTTCAACTCTCTAGAGACCGCAGGAGCGGTAGAGATACTCTTAATGATCGGCTATGAAAAGCCAACTGACATTTACTCCTGATTATTATTTGACCATGCTGGTCATTTATGAACATTTGAACATCTTGGCCATGTTCTGTTATAATCTCCACCCGGCACAGCCAGAAGAGGACTGGCCACCCCTCATAGCCTGGTTCCTCTCTAGGTTTCTTCCTAGGTTTTGGCCTTTCTAGGGAGTTTTTCCTAGCCGCCGTGCTTCTACACCTGCATTGCTTGCTGTTTGGGGTTTTAGGCTGGGTTTCTGTACAGCACTTCGAGATATTAGCTGATGTACGAAGGGCTATATAAAATAAACTTGATTTGATTAGAAATTGCAGGATGGTGCGTGTGAACAAACAGCTGACCCACGCACCACTAGAGGGTACATCCTAATTATCTCTCCTTCTAGTGTGCAATTGTTCACTTCCCTTCATGAATTTGAAAGGAAATGAATGGTGTATATAGGTCGAGACTGAAGGTCAATCAATGTGGAAAACGTAAAGAACTTTGAAAGCTTCTTAAAGTGCAGTCGCAAAAACCGCTATGATGAAACTGGCTCTCATGAGGACCGAGACAGGAAAGGAAGACCCAGAGTTACCTCTGCTGCAGAGGATAAGTTCCTTAGAGTTAACAGCACACAACCACATCATTCTGCAGGAATACGCCATCCCATCTGGTTTGCGCTTAGTGGGACTATCATTTGTTTTTCAACAGGACTTCCAGGCTATGTAAGGGCTATTTGACCAAGGAGAGTGATGGAGTGCTGCATCAGATGACCTGGCCTCCACAATCACCCAACCTCAACCCAATTGAGATGGTTTGGGATGAGTTGGACCGCAGAGTGAAGGAAAAGCAGCCAACAAATACACAGTATACGTGGGAAATCCTTCAAGACTGTTGGAAAAGCATTCCAGGTGAAGCTGATTGAGCGAATGCCAAGCGTGTGCAAAGCTGTCATCAAGGCAAAGGGTGGCTACTTTGAAGAATCAAAAATATATTTTGATTTGTTGAACACTTTTTTGGTTACTACATGATTCCATGTGTTATTTCATAGTGTTGATGTCTTCACTATTATTCTACAATGAAGAAAATAGTACAAATAAAAGAAAAACCCTTGAATTGAGTAGGTGTCCAAACTTTTGACTGGTACCGTAGATGAATAGTATGGTCTGAACCACACCCAAACCAGTTTGAGCTATGTAAATAGTATGGTTTGAACCACACCCAAACCAGTTTGAGCTATGTGACTAGTATGGTTTGAACCACACCCAAACCAGTTTGAGCTATGTGACTAGTATGGTTTGAACCACAGTCTTTTATAGGCCTGGATGGATCTAGTTTGACCCCCCCACCCCACTTGGTTTGATCTTTTCTCCAAGCAGCAATGCCAATTCATACAGTAGTCCCTGGAATAGGTGTGTGGATAGGGGGTAGAAAGTAAAAATATGAACCTCTTTTCCCCTCTCTCTGCTCCTTGTATCACATCTGTCCAAACTCATTAAAAGGTCAAGCTAGATAGAATGTGACCCATAGAAAATAAAAAGTATTCAGGCATAAGTCTAGCTGCACAACCCATTGGAGAACGTATTGAGAAATTATGTGACTACACTGAATAAAAAGAAGAAGAAACTACACTATGAAACAAAGATAAATGACAAAGGAGTAAAAAGGACAGTAAAAAGCTTTGGAGCACCTAAAAATGACATTTTAGGAAAAAAGGCAAACTCATTTCCATCCTTAATAGAATCAGATGGCTCATTCATCACAAAACCAACTGATATTGCCAATTACTTTTTTTTAATGGCAAGATTAGCAAACTTAAGCATGACATACCTGCAACAAAACGCTGACACTACACATCCAAGTTTATCTGACCAAATTATGAAAGATTTGTAATTTTGAATTGCGTAAAGTGAGTGTGGAAGAGGTGAAAATTGATTGTTGTCTATCAACAATGACAAGCCACCGGGGTCTGACAACTTGGATGGAAAATTACTGAGGATAATAGCGTACAATATTGCCACTCCTATTTGCCATATTTTCAATTTAAGCCTACTAGAAAGTGTGCCCCCAGGCTTGGAGGGTCATTCCCCTACCTAAGCCCCCTTTACTGACTCAAATAGCCAACCAATCAGCCCATTACAAACATCAAATCAAATTGTATTAGTCACATTGTGCTCACTGCTCATTGTCTGTGTTATAATTGCTTTTAATAACCTGCCCAGGGACTGTGGTTGAAAATTAGCCGGCTGGCTAAAACCGGCACTTTTACTGAAACGTTGATTAATGTGCACTGTCCATGTAAAAAATTAAATAAACTCCAACATGCGCCGAATATAACAGGTGTAGACATTACAGTGAAATGCTTACTTACGAGCCCCTAACCAATAATGGAGATTCAAAAAATACAGATAAGAATAAGAGATAAAAATATCAAGTAATTAAAAAAGAACAGCAGTAAAAAACAAAACAATAGCGAGACTATATACAGGGGGGTACTGATACATATTCAATGTGCGGGGGCACCGGTTAGTTGAGGTAGCACGTACATGTAGGTAGAGTTATTAAAGTGAAAATGCATAGATGACAACAGAGAGGAGCCGTGGTGTAAAGAGGGGGAGAGGGGCAATGCAAATAGTCTGGGCAGCAATTTGACTAGATGTTCAGGAGGCTTGGGGGTAGAAGCTGTTTAGAAGCATCTTGGACCTAGTCTTGGCGCTCCGGTACCGCTTGCCGTGCGGTAGCAGAGATAACAGTCTATGACTAGGGTGGCTGGAGTGCTTGACAAATTTTAGGGCCTTCCTCTGACACCGCCTGGTATAGAGGTTCTGGATGGCAGGAAGCTTGGCCCCAGTGATGTGCTGGGCCGTTAGCACTACCCTCTGTAGTGCCTTGCGGTCGGAGGCCGAGCAGTTGCCATACCAGGCAGTGATGCAACCAGTCAGGATCCTCTCGATGGTGCAGCTGTAGAACCTTTTGAGGATCTGAGGACCCATGCCAAATCTTTTCAGTCTCCTGTGGGGGAATAGGTTTTGTCGTGCACTCTTCACGACTGTCTTGGTGTGCTTGGACCATGTTAGTTTGTTAGTGATCTGGACACCAAGGAACTTGAAGCTCAGTAAACTTTTGCCCAGATACAATGCTATTTTACAGTTAACAAAATTGACAAACTTTCAGCATGCCTATAGGGAAGGACATTTAACAAGCACAGCAATTACACAAATGACTGATGATTGGCTAAGAGAAATTGATGAAAAAAAGATTGTGGGGGCTGTTTACACCCCCTGCTATAATGTGGATAGAGTTACCGGTCTAATAGAACACAGAGGGTGTTCTTTAATGGAAGCCTCTCCAACATAATCCAGGTAGAATCAGGAATTCCCCAGGGCAGCTATCTAGGCCCCTTTTTTCAAGATTTACTAATGACATGTCACTGGCTTGTCTATGTATGCACATGACTCAACCCTATACATGGCAGCTACTACAGCGACTGAAATGACTGCAACACTTAACAAAGCTATTCATTCGTTTTAGAGTGGGTGGCAAGGAATAAGTTAGTCCTAAATATTTCTCAAATTAAAAGCATTGTATTTGGGACAAATCATTCACTAAACCCTAAACATTGTAATAAGTAAGTGTGGAAATTGAGGAAGTTTAGGTGACTAAACTGCTTGGAGTAACCCTGGATTGTAAACTGTCATGGTCAATTTCACTGGTCAACCCCAAAGCTAATTCCTACTTTGGCCGCCTTTCCTTCCAGTTCTCTGCTGCCAATGACTGGAACGAACTGCAAAAAAATCACTGAAGCTGGAGACTCATATCGCCCTCACTAACTTTAAGCACCAGCTGTCAGAGCAGCTCACAGATCACTGCACCTGTACATAGCCCATCTGTAAATAGCCCATCCAACTACCTCATCCCCATACTGTTATTTATTTTGCTCCTTTGCACTCCAGTATCTCTACTTGCACATTCATCTTCTGCACATCTATCACTCCAGTGTTTAATTGCTATATTGTAATTATTTCGCCACTATGGCCTATTTATTGCCTTACCTCCCTCATTTGCACACTCTATATATACTTGTTCTATTGTATTATTGACTGTATGTTTGTTTATTCCATGTGTAACTCTGTGTTGTTTGTGTCACACTGCTTTGCTTTATCTTGGCCAGGTCGCAGTTGTAAATGAGAAGTTGTTCTCAACTAGCCTACCTGGTTAAATAAAGGTGAAATAAATATGTAAAACACATATTGATACAACAGTAGCTAAGATGGGGAGAAGTTTGTCCATAATAAAGTTCTGCTCTACCTTAACAGCACTATCAACAAGGCAGGGCCTACAGGGCATAGTTTTGTCACACCTGGACAACTGTTCAGTAGTGTGGTCAGGTGCCACAAAAAGGGACTTAGGAAAATTGCAATTGGCTCAGAACAGGGCAGCACGACCGGCCCTTGGATGTACACAGAGAGCAAATATATATTAATAATATGCATGTCAATCTCTCCTGGCTCAAAGTGGAGGAGACATTGGACTTCATCACTACTTCTTTTTATGAGATTTATTCATGAGAGGCGTTGACATGTTGAATGCACTGAGCCGTCTGTCTGAACTAGTGGCGCACAGCTCGGACACCCATGCAGACCCCACAAGACAACAGTCCCCAAGTCCAGAACAGACTATGGGAGGCACACAGTACTACATAGACCCATGACTACATGGAACTCTATTCCACATCAAGTAACTGATGCAAGCAGTAAATTTTGATTTTAAAAAACTGAAAAATAGTGGCTTGCGAAAGTATTCACCCCCTTGGCATTTTTCCTATTTTGTTGCCTTACAACCTGGAATTAAAATTGATATTTGGGGGGTTTGTATCATTTGATTTACACAACATGCCTACCACTTTGAAGATGCAAAATATGTTTTATTGTGAAACAAACAAGAAATAAGACAAAAAAGCAGAACTTGAGGGTGGATGACTATTTAACACCGTCCCAGTCTCAAATCTCTGGAAGACAAACGGGTTTCCCTCAAGAAATTCCCTGTATTTAGCGCCATCCATCATTCCTTCAATTCTGACCAGTTTCCCAGTCCCTGCTGATGAAAAACATACCCACAGCAAGATGCTGCCACCACCATGCTTCACTGTGGGGATGGGGTTCTCAGGGTGATGAGAGGTGTTGAGTTTGCACCAGGCTTAGTGTTTTCCTTGATGGCCAAAAAGTTCAATTCAAGAGTACCTTCTTCCATATATTTGGGGAGTCTCCCACATGCCTTTTGGCAAACACCAACGTGTTTGCGTATTTTCTTCTTTAAGCAATGTATTTTTTCTGGCCACTGAGTGTACGGCTTAAAGTGGCCCTATGTACAAATACTCAAATCTCCGCTGTGGAGCTTTGCAGCTCCTTCAGGGTTATCTTTGGTCTATTTGTTGCCTCTCTGATTAATGCCCTCCTTGCTTGGTCCGTGAGTTTTGGTGAGCTGTCCTCTCTTGGCAGGTTTGTTGTGGTGCCATATTCTTTCCATTTTTTAATAATGGATTTAATGGTGCTCAATGGGATGTTCAAAGTTTCAGATATTTTTTTATAACCCAACCCTGATCTGTACTTCTCCACAACTTTGTCCCTGACCTGTTTGGAGAGCTCCTTGGTCTTTATGGTGCCACTTGCTTGGTGGTGCACCTTGCTTAGGGGTGATGCAGACTCTGGGGCCTTTCAGAACAGATCATGTGACACTTAGATTGCACACAGGTGAACTTTAATTATGTGATTGGTAATTGATAATTGATTGCACCAGATCTTATTTAGGGGCTTCATAGCAAAGAGGGTGAATACATATGCACACACCATTTTTCTTTTATTAGAATTTTTTGAAACAAATTATTTTATTTTTTTATTATCTATTTTGTGTATGTCCATTACATGAAATCCAAATAAAAATCTATTTAAATTACAGGTTGTAATGCAACAAAATAGGAAAAAAATGCCAAGAGTGATGAATACTTTTGCAAGGCGTACACCTTATGGAAGAGCGGGGACTGTGAAGCAACACAAACATTGGCACAGACACATGCATACACACACATACACATTGATTTTGTACTGTAGATATGTGGTAGTGGTGGAGTAGGGGCACACAGTGTGTTGTGAAATCTGTGAATGTATCGTAATGTTTTTAAAAATGTATAAACTGCCTTAATTTTGCTGGACCCCAAGAAGAGTGGGGATCCATAATAATTAAATACAAATAACGTAAGGACATACCCATGTTTCCATGTAATTTCAATGAAATTACGTAGAACCAACGTGGAATAGACATTAAATTGACCAGTGGGAAGCTTACAGGTGTAGTGTGTACAACATTTCATTGGGCACTGAGGCAAGAGAGAGGGGCAAGCCCATCAATCACCCAACATGCTTGGAAGGAGCCGTGACTGTTCCAGACGCAGTTCTGGATCAAGGGGCTTAGGTGGTAGGCGTGGCAGGGGCAATGGCGGATGTTTGGCAAAAAAAACACTGTTTGGATTCCAATGGCATAAAAATCCCTGGTTCTTCAATATACAGTAAAGTACCAGGATGTAATCCTGTTAGTCCACCGCCATTTGATCTATCAGAGTCAGGAAAGCCCTTATAGAGACTAGCACTAATCATGACTGCTTTTCCCCTGGCGTTCTTTATCCGACTGGTCACGCTGCATACAAATGCGTGTTATCTTAATGTGACAAAACCTGAAAGTGTTGAAATCAGTTACTGTAAGAAGCCATCTGTAGTCAACAGCATTTTCCCCTACTAGGCTTGTAGACTAGGCTCTACGTAAAACTTTATTGTTTGTGAATTAAGTTAGCCTAAGTGTTGTTTGTGTCTGTGTGTGTTTAGGCTGACTAGACTCCTCATAATTAATTGATATTTTCCTTCCAGAGCTAATCATTTTGAAGGAACAGCATGGATCCTTAGGGATAGAGAGCAGACGGTTTGAAGCATCTATTTAAGGCCTGTGACAATACCAGTATCGCAATGTTTTTTCCATGGCAAAAATTTTAACACAAGGGCCACCGGAGTGGTGCAGAGCTAGCTGTGCCACGAGTTCAGGCTCTGTCGCAGCCAGCTGTGACCGGGAGACCCATGGGGCTGCGGACAATTGGCCTAGCGTGCTCCGGGTTAGGGGAGGATTTGGCCGGCAGGGATGTTCTTGTCCCATTGCGCACTCACTAGCGACTCCTGTGGCGTGCCGGGCGCAATGCACGCCGACACGGTCGCCAGGAGTACAGTGTTTCCTCCGACACATCGGTGCGGCTGGCGTCCGGGTTAAGCGGGCGTTGTGTCAAGAAGCAGTGCGGCTTGGCTGGGTTGTGTTGCAGCGATGGGACAAGACTAACTACCAATTGGATACCACGAAATACATAAACAAATTCAAATATATAAATTAAAACACGAAGCAAACCAAACTCTTCGGTACTTTAAATCCCTGCTTTTTTGTAAAACAATTGCGTGCTATAGCTTGGGAAATAAATGTGACTCTGGACGACAACATAATGATGTTTGTTTCCAAAATGTGCCCGCTTTGCGTTATGTTTTCTTGCCACGACACTAACAATTAACGCGACACTGGTATTGTCCCAGCTATAATCTCTTTCATCCTCTACCCTTCAACAAAACTCAAGAATAAGATGATAAAAACACTTTGTTCAAGCAGGTGATTTGGTGTAGTTTTCTTTCTATGCAATCGTATCACAAGCAAGTGTGTTTAGGATGAAGGGAGGTGGAGAAAAGAAAATCTCCACTCCATCTACAGCATTACACACACACACACACACACACACCACCTACGCTGCTGCTACTGTCTATTATATATCCTGTTGCCTAGTCACTTTATCCCTACCTATATGTACAGTATATCTACTGTGCATCAATTACCTCATACCCCTGCAAATAGACTCGGTACTGGTACTTACTATATATAACCATGTTATTTTCTACTCCCTATATATAGTCATGCTATTTATATAAATTTGTATTCGTTATTCACTGTGTATTTTTTCCTCGTGTCACCATTTTAATTATTTATTTTACCATCTAACTCTGCATTGTTGAATAAGTAAGCATTTCACTGTTAGTCTACACCTGATGTTTACGAAGAATGTGACAAACAAAATGTTATTTTAATTTATTTAAAATGGAATGAATGTATGACACGAAAAGCTAAATAAAAATGACAAACGGGAAAATAATTACATAATAAAAAATGACTCTGTAAATATGGTTAAAAATATGGCACTATAAAAGGAATAAGGTGCCATTTTGGACACACCCTGTCACTGCCTTTGTTCAGTGTGACATCTTCCACGTAGGCTAGGCCTAAACCTTGACAGCCAAAATGGATCTGCACCTTTTAGAGGTCAGCAGGCAACTTTCAGACCATGAGTCTGCTGCCCACACAGGTAGGAGAAAATAAGCTGCGGCCGTCAATAACAGGCTTCGAACAGAGGAAATGAAACGTATTTCTTGAATCACCCTGCATGGTGGATAATGGGGTTGGTCACATTCCAAGTTCTATTCAGCTGGAGCTCATAGAAGGTCAAAAATACACAGAAACGTCAAGGAGAGTGGCTTGTAGGTCTCCCAAAGAGTGACTAACATTATAAACAGGGCATTTTGTTATTTGGTTCGAACACTCTTTACAAATTGAATTCGCACTCAGAACTAGTGGCTAATGACAAATGTAGCCCCTCATGGCTAACTGTGACTGATTGCATTTTCTAAGCAATGGCTCATTCTCCCGACCAAACTGCTGCAATACTGCCTCGGCAGTACAGCTAGGCATTATTCGGATTGTTATCCTTGACGTGAGGAGTGTCGTTTGGTGAATGACCAACTTCCATCTTTCCAACAATTGGCTTCTTTGTAGTGTGATGTAGAAAAATGATGCAACAGCCCCTGAAGGACCAGCGAGACTAGATAAGGAATGTAACGTCGGGCTGAAATACAGTGGTTACATAAAGAATGTGACTCCTAAAGTGTTTCTTACCAAATTGCCTTCAGTCAGGAGGAGACCCTGGCTAAACCGAAGACCGAAATGTAATAGCCTATCTCTTTTCAGTGGTCTCAAAACCTAAGCTGTTCATTCAATGGATATGACACAGAGCAACACTCATATTGTATGTCATTCAGTCCTGGGCTATCAACATGATACAGGGCTAGGCAACACAGACAAATGAAAATGCTAATAATTACAGTTAGGCGAACTAATTATGATTTCATGTAGAAATGTACAGGAAATTAAAACAGTCTATTGGAAATAGGCCTCGTTAACATACTGGGGGTGAGCTAGTTGGTTTAGGCAGTATCTGAATAATCTGAAACTGTTTCACTTGTGGGTAACCGGAAGGAACACTGTATATTTTACACAATTGTACAGTTTAGCGCAGGGCTCTCCAACCCTGTTCCTGAAGGGCTACCCTTCTGTAGGTTTTTGTTCCGACCCCAGTTGCAACTAACCTGATTCAGCTCATCAACCAACTATTGATTGAAAATCAGGCGTGTTAGATTAAGGTTGGAGTGAAAACCTACATGACGGTAGCGCTCCAAGAACAGGGTGGGAGAACTCTGGTTTAGTGCTCATTGGTTAACAATAATGCGAACAACTGTCTGAATGCAGTGAAATTAAATAGCATCAGAGACCACCACTAAATCAAACTTCATAGAAATTGAATTAGACTATATCTCTGAAGAAAGCTTACCTTGCTTGGGATCCTGAAGTCCTCCACTGGGCTGAGGTCTGCAATGCTCTCCTGTGGGCTTTTCAGGCCCTGTCATCAACAATAAGGATGAAGTTGGTATTTTACAACAGGCAGGTTTAGCTAACTGTATACTATGTGCAGTAATCAATGGACAAAATGACCCTTGGCTGAAGTCAGTGGTGAGCTGCTACAAACAGTCTCTGTGTGGTGTAGGTTTTTATGAGGTGTATGCCAGACTGACACATTGCTACAGCATATGACTCTGCACATACAGTGCATTCGGAAAGTATTCAGACCCCTTGACTTTCTCCACATTTTGTTCCGTTCGAATCTTATCCTAAAATTGATTAAATTGTTTTTTCCTCATGAATCTACACACAATACCCCATAATGACAAAGCAAAAACAGTTTTTATTTTTAATACATTTGCAAAACAATTTACTGAAATATCACATTTACATAAGTATCAGACCCTTTACTCAGACTTGGTTGAAGCATCTTTGACAGTGATTACAGCATCGAGTCTTCTTAGGTATGACGCTACAAGCTTAGCACACCTGTATTTGGGAAGTTTCTCTCATTCTTCTCTGCAGATCCTCTCAAGTTCTGTCAGGTTGGATGGGGAGCATCGCCGCACAGCTATTTTCAGGTCTCTCCAGAGATGTTTGATCGGGTTCAAGTCCGGGCTACTCAAGGACATTCAGATACATGTCCCGAAGCCAGTCCTGCGCTGTCATGGGTGTGTGCTTAGGGTCGTTGTCCTGTTGGAAGGTGAACCTTTGCCCCAGTCTGAGGTCCTGAGCAGGTTTGCATCAAGGATCTCTCTTTACTTTGCTCCATTCATCTTTCCCTCGATCCTGACTAGTCTCCCAGTCCCTGCTGCTAGAAAACATCCCCACAGCATGATGCTGCCACCACCATGCTTCACCGTAGGGATGGTGACAGGTTTCCTCCAGATGTGACGCTTGGCATTCAGTCCAAAGAGTTCAATCTTGGTTTCATCAGACCAGAGAATCTTGTTTCTCATGGTCTGAGAGTCCTTTATTTGTAGAAACATCTCAAGGTTGATCAATGGAAACAGGATGCACCTGAACTCAATTTCAAGTCTCATAGCAAAGGGTCTGAATAAATTTCTAAAAACCTGTTTTCGTTTTATTATTATGGGTTATTGCGTGTACATTGCATTTTAGAATAAGGCTGTAACGTAACAAAATGTGGAAAAAAGTCAAGGTGTCTGAATACTTTCCGAATGCATTGTAGCTAGCTATTGAGTAACAAGATACAGATCTCAAGAATGCCTGTAACTGATAGGCCTCGTAACGTTATGCTGGGTACTAGTACGCTAACATTACAAGGTGAGAACTTCCATATCTACCCACTTCCCTATCCGTTGTTTTGCCCTCTCATTGCTGCTGGCTAATGAAACGTCTGAGCACGAATGCAGATTGGTAGCGAGCCAGCTATCGTGTTTCCTCTTTCGATGAGAAAGCAATATCCATCTAAACTGAGATCTTGTTCTGTTATTTAAATTGACCAAGATCATCGTTATAAAGCACATTGTTATCGGATCAGATGTCAACTGTAAGCTACTAGTAGCTAACTAACGTTACCTGGCTAGCATGCTGCCTACAGCCAGTGCGATGAGATCGACAGGTGAATCTTCGGGGGACTTACCTGCCGGGCCATAAGTGACTTTATCTTTTGCATCGTGAAATAATTGTTTTGTCCAAAAGATTATTGGTTAATTTTAGATTATAAAGTTACTGTCAACGATTCAGCTCCGGCTCTCTGAGAGAGAGGCCATGTTATTTTTCTATCATGTGACTATTTGTTATATTTGGGAAGTGTAGTTCAATGGGTACTACAAAGCGATCATCACTAGTTCCCACAGCCACAAAGTCATAAATCCTGCCTATTTCTAAAATGATTCTTCTTAAAATGGGATTTTAAACCTAACCTTAACCCTAACATTAACCACACCGCTAACCTTATGCCTAACCCTAACATTAAATTAAGACCAAAAAGCACATTTTTGTTTTAATACATTTTTACAATATACCCCATTTTAACTTTGTTGCTGTGGTAACTAGTGAAAACTACAAAGCGTGACGTGATGGCAATTTAAAATACATGTTCCTGTTTTTACCACATGTTGTCAAAAACTGTCAAACATGTAGTTTTGTCATTTAAACAAAATAATTCACTTGTCCTTTACTAATGAAATGTTTGTCCCCAAAACATTTATATTGCGTTGTTTATTGAATGTAGTCCCAGCAGAGTAAAAGTTAATGCTACCCACGGATTCATAAAAAATATACATGTAATAAACCTTTTATTGGAATCAGGCCATTTAAATTTATGAAAGCCACTTATACTATCATGTCTCCATTCCTGTTCCCCGGATGTGGATGTTGATAATGGCAGCCCCCCGCACCTCTCTGATTCAGATGGATTGGGTTAAATGCGGAAGACACATTTCAGTTGAATACATTCAGTTAGACAACTGACTAGGTAGCCCCCTTTCCCCTTTCCTGTGGTTTTATTTGTCTCCTGCAACTTCATCTGAGAACAATAGATGGCAGTAGTGGGATACTCTACTACTGTAAGTGATGTGGTCCTGTCCTTTGGAAAGAGGCACTTGTCAAAAGGCAGAAAATAGGTGTGTGTGTGTGTGTGGCCTATCACATAATGCAGCAAATTGTTGATCATGTAGCCTATCTTCCTACAATTCATTAAATAGAATAGTAATTTAATTGCTATGTGCATAGCAAGGACCCCTAATGTTTAAAAAATCATGGGGTTACTTGAGGGGGGTATTATAACACATCATACATAGCTATTTAATGAACTACATCCAAAACAGTTTTGTTTCATAAACTAAGGATGATGTCATCTCAAGCACCAAACACTGGGCCTACTACCTGGTGGAGTACAGCCTGGTTTAAAACAACACAGGGAGTAACCTAGTCTAGTTCCTGCTCCTGCTTAATCACACCACTGGCTATTTCCCTGTCAAATGAAGGTGAGGAGAGGTGCTGCCTCCAGGCACCAGTGTTGTTTGTTATGCAGCTGAATAGAGTGGATCCTCCCGTAAAACATAGAGAGAGACAGATGGTCTCCCTACCAGGAGCCGTCATCATAAAATACACTCTAAATGCTGAATGCATTTAGTCAATATTTTGCCCACGGTCAGGCTCAAAATGTAAATCCTCCCAGTGTTTCTACAAGGAAAGTAGTATCAGTTTTATCTAGGACCAACTCTCCAGCACATTTTGGGGATAAACTAACACATTTGACACAGCTGATGGTATTCTTGCAGTTGGTCTGCTTTTGCTTGAGTCATGCATCTAAATTAAGATTCACTCACTCACTCTCCACTCAACCCTCCCTCCCACACACACATACATAGACTATTCGTGACTAGGAGTCAGCAGGAGCAGGTGGAAGGCACAGTACCACACGCTGAACTCTCCTTCTGTCGTTCCCTCTCTCTCACCAAACCAGAACAGACTAGACCAGAACAAACTAGAACAGACTAGACCTGATCAGACCAGTGACACAACTAAATAGCACTGCATTCACCACCAGAATAACGGACAACCGTTCACAACACATCTGACATCACTAAAGTTATTCATTTTAGACGTTATGGGAGGCAGAAAACATTTATCATATAGTTAATTATTGAATCAAGCTATTCAAATTGTTATAAATCTTTATTCAAATACAAAAAGTGCATATCTGTAAGTGGAAACTGTACAATACTCTGCAGACAGGCAACAACACATCTGGCATTTCACACTCCGGTGGAGTGTACTTGGCAATGTCAAGATCAACAAAATTGCTACATTCAGAAAAAGACAGGAAGATAGGACTCATAACATATTCACTAAAATAAAATGTAATTTCTTTCAAAACAAAACAATAAAGTAAGTACAGTGTAGAGCAGATGTTGTACTTACATGCTGAAAAATAATGTTATACAACACCTTCATCAGACAGTATCTCACATGCAATGTGATAATTCCTTCATCCAAATATTCTTGCCCACTTCCAGAGGCAGCTTGAAATAGCACATTGAATAAATATAGAATTTGAAGAGAGAAAAAATATTTATGAGCTCTTGTTCTTTCAATTTAAATAATTATTAGAAAATATTAAGTAGGATGTTGAAACTGTGCCAGAGGCTTAAGTGCCTTGCTCAATGGCACATTGCAGATTATTTAGCTTGGGGATTCAACCCAGCAACCTTTCAGTTATTGGCCCAATGCTCTTAACACTACTTGCCGCCTCTAGTAGTGCACAAATTTTTGTATTTTTATTTAATCTTTATTTAACTAGGCAAGTAGGATAAGAACAAATAATGATTTTACAATGACGGCCTACCCAGGCCAAACCCTCCCCTAACCTGGACGATGCTGGGCCAATTGTGCGCCGCCCAATGGGACTCCCGATCACAGCCGGTTGTGATACAGCCCGGGATCTAACCAGGGTCTGTAGTGACGCCTCTAGCACTGAGATGCAGTGCCTTAGACCGCTGCGACACTCGGGATATATATATTCTTATATAGGGAAAAATAGTTCAATTTGGGATGCAATTTGGGATACTCTGGTCTCTGGTTAACCTTCACACTGCTTTCCCAGCAGACTCTGGGTAGCCAGCGTGGGAGTTTCAGGGATGTGCCTGATGACATCATAGATGGTGGTATGCAAATCCTGGACAGACTCTAGGTGTGCCAGAGATCTGCTGGATGCCTGGGAAATGAAAACAAACAACACATTCAGGGACACTATATGTTATAGCAAATGGAGGGAGTGGGAATAGAACCCGGGTCACATGTGTGAAAGGAAAACACGTTAAGCATTCCTCCAATACAGTTCACTTTATGGGGAGGTTGCACATTTACATTTGAATGATTTAGCAGACACTCTTATCCATAGAGATTTACAGGAGCAGTTAGGGTTAAGTGCCTTGCCTAGTCGGCTCTTGGTTTCGAACCAGCAAATGTTTGGTTACTAGCCCAACGCTCTTAATCGCTAGGCTCCCTGTCACACGCTAGGTAGCCTAGTGTGGGCTCATTAATGAGGCTCACTACAATATCAAAGAGGTGTGCCTACAGAAAACTAGGCCTATTGTACAAAGCTGCATTGTTGCAAGACATACAACATACCTGTGTAGATTCCATTTTCCCAGGTATAGAGACAAACTCATAGATGCCAAAGTCTTCCGTTGCATCCTCATGACCTGCAAGTACAATGTAGTTCACCTGATAGACTTTTTGGTGTCAATATAGTGTCCTCTCTATTTACTTCCTGTTTCTTGTTCCTTCCTAGTAGGTTATTTTATTTAGGACGTGTCACTTTTGGTTTGGGGAAAACTGAATACCGCCCCACCATAGTTAAATGTATTGAACTCAGTTCACTAAAGCACAGACAGATCCAACTAAAACGTGAAGAGATCAGCAACCAAGTTTATGGGCTAATACGCCTGCATAAGACAAACAAGTATGATTACTGTAAATGTTCTATGTTAGTGAAGGGTTTATGAGGAGTATTGTTTGTCTAGGGCTATGTACACGACACTGCCTAACAACAGGCAGGAACGTAAGGGTATAAGGTAAACATTGCAGGTGCAGAGAGGAAACTTACCCGAACGGTGTGGGCGTCTCTGTTCTGTCAAAGGTCTGCATGGGAGAGGCAAAGTCATTTTAATTAAACCCATTTACTGTAGGTAGGCTAACTAGACAGAGGTTATCTTTATTCATGTGTAAGCACTGATCAGTAATGGTCTTACCTGTTATAGATGTTCATGAGAACTGTAAAAGGAACAGTAGAGGTTTTAATATTACATCTTTTACTCTTTAATAACAACAACTATTTGTATTTTACCCTACAGGCAAGATTTCAGGATGTTTTAAGTTGAATGCCTTTCCTCGGAAAAACATGTCATTTTGCCACAGATGCTGTTTGAGTTTGACATACTGTAACATTAGCAGATGATTGGCATGTACTGTACAGTTAACACAATCTAGTGTCTACTGTAGTGTCTAGTGTCTACTGTAGTGTCTAGTGTCTACTGTAGTGTCTAATGTAGTGTCTAGTGTCTACTGTAGTGTCTAATGTAGTGTCTAGTGTCTACTGTAGTGTCTACTGTAGTGTCTAGTGTCTACTGTAGTGTCTAATGTAGTGTCTAGTGTCTACTGTAGTGTCTAGTGTCTACAGTAGTGTTCAGTGTCTACTGTAGTGTCTAGTGTCTACTGTTGTGTCTATTGTAGTGTCGAGTGTCTACAGTAGTGTTTAGTGTCTACTGTAGTGTCTAGTGTCTACTGTAGTGTCTAGTGTCTAGTATCTACAGCAGTGTCTACTGAAGTGTATAGTGTCTACAGTAGGTAGTGCATAGTGTCTAATCCAGTGTCAAGTGTCTACTGCAGTGTATATTGTCTTCAATATTGTCTAGTGTCTACTGTAGTGTCTACTGTAATGTCTAGTGTCTACTGTAGTGTCTAGTGTCTACAGTGAGGTCTAGTGTCTATTGTAGGATCTAGTGTCTACAGTAGTGTCTGTAGTGTCTACTGTAGTGTCTAGTGTCTACAGTAGTGTCTGTAGTGTCTATAGTAGTGTCTAGTGTCTACAGTAGTGTCTGTAGTGTCTACTGTAGTGTCTAGTGTCTACTGTAGTGGCTACTGTCGTGTCTAGTGTCTATAGTAGTGTCTAGTGTCTACTGTAGTCTCTACTGTAGTGTCTATGTCTATAGTAGTGTCTAGTGTCTACTGTAGTCTCTACTGTAGTGTCTAGTGTCGAATATAGTGTCTAGTGTCTACTGTAGTGTCTAGTGTATAGTATCTAGAGTAGTGTCTACTGTAGTGCCTAGTGTCTACTGTAGTGCCTAGTGTCTACTGTAGTGTCTACTGTAGTGTCTAGTGTCTACTATAGTGTCTAGTGTCTACTATAGTGTCTAGTGTATAGTATCTAGAGTAGTGTCTACTGTAGTGCCTAGTGTCTACTGTAGTGTCTACTGTAGTGTCTAGTGTCTACTATAGTGTCTAGTGTCTACTATAGTGTCTAGTGTATAGTATCTAGAGTAGTGTCTACTGTAGTGCCTAGTGTCTACTGTAGTGTCTAGTGTCTACTGTAGTGTGTACTGTAGTGTCTAGTGTCTACTATAGTATCTAGTGTCTACTATAGTGTCTAGTGTCTACTGTAGTGTCTAGTGTATAGTATCTAGAGTAGTGTCTACTGTAGTGTCTAGTGTTTACTGTGGTGTCTACTGTAGTGTCTAGTGTCTACTATAGTGTCTAGTGTCTACTGTAGTGTCTAGTGTATAGTATCTAGAGTAGTGTCTACTGTAGCGCCTAGTGTCTACTGTAGTGTCTGTTGTAGTGTTTAGTGTCTACAGTAGTGTCTAGTGTCTACTGTAGTGCCTAGTGTCTACTGTAGTGCCTAGTGTCTACTGTAGTGTCTACGGTAGTGCCTAGTGTCTACTGTAGTGTCTCTTGTCTACTGTAGTGTCTATTGTAGTGTCTAGTGTCTACAGTAGTCTCTAGTGTCTACTGTAGTGTCTAGTGTCTAGTATCTACAGTAGTGTCTACTGTAGTGCCTAGTGTCTACTGTAGTGTCTATTGTAGTGTATAGTGTCTACAGTAGTGTCTAGTGTCTACTGTAGTGTCTAGTGTCTAGTATCTACAGCAGTGTCTACTGTAGTGTTTAGTGTAGTGCCTAGTGTATACTGTAGTGTCTACTGTAGTGTATAGTGGCTACAGTAGGTAGTGCATAGTGTCTACTGTAATGTCAAGTGTCTACTGTAGTGTCTGTAGTGTCTACAGTAAGGTCTAGTGTCTACTGTAGTGTCTAGTGTCTAGTATATACAGCAGTGTCTACTGTAGTGTCTAATGTAGTGCCTAGTGTCTACTGTAGTGTCTACTGTAGTGTATAGTGTCTACAGTAGGTAGTGCATAGTGTCTACTGCAGTGTCAAATGTCTACTGCAGTGTCTATTATCTTCAATATTGTCTAGTGTCTACTGTAGTGTCTACTGTAATGTCTAGTGTCTACTGTAGTGTCTAGTGTCTACTGTAGTGTCTAGTGTCTACAGTAGTGTCTAGTGCCTACAGTAGTGTCTAGTTTCTACAGTAGTGTCTAGTTTCTACAGTAGTGTCTAGTTTCTACAGTTGTGTCTAGTTTCTACAGTAGTGTCTAGTAGCTACAGTAGTGTCTAGTTTCTACTGTGTTTACAGTTGCTGCTATCACCCTAAGTCATAATGAATGTAACCATAACATTTACCTCTCTTGGGATGATGACAACTCCTTCTGAAGTAGACCAGTAACATACAGCTAATGAACAGACAGGACAGAGTGATGGCAGCCAGAGGAGAGAATGATCTGCTCTCCTGGACATATCTCTCCTTTCCTACAAATGAAAGAGAACAACCATAAACTCTTGCAGAATCAGTGCCTCTTTAAAAACCGCTCCTCAAAATCCACTTTTCTAAAACTATCGTCTAATGTATGATTTTATATAGCTATTTTGTTTTCCATCTCAATTTTTCTGTCTCTGTATCTTCTGTAGTCCTTTTATTAATTTTGAGTGGAACTTTGTTAATCTGTCATTGAAAAACACTCTATAAACAAAGTTTGTTTTGTTACAGTCAGAGTAAAATGTCTAAACTTTAAACAGGGCCGGTTTCCCAGACACAGATTAAGCCCAGTCCTGGACTAAGAAGCTCTTTCAATGGAGAATTGCTATTGAGAATGGTTGTTAGTTACGGAATAGGCATAATCTGTGACTGGGAAACCGGCCCTGATGGTTTAGTGACAAAATTGTACGAATTTGAGAAGAGTCCAAGGTGAGAGTAAACCTGTCAACCCAGACCTGGTGGACAGTTAGTGTGTTTAGTTTGTTCATCGACTTTTTAGATCATTCTTAATAGGATATACAGTGGGGAGAACAAGTATTTGATACACTGCCGATTTTGAAGGTTTTCCTACTTACAAAGCATGTAGAGGTCTGTAATTTTTATCATAGGTACACTTCAACTGTGAGAGACGGAATCTAAAACAAAAATCCAAAAAATCACATTGTATGATTTTTAAGTAATTAATTTGCATTTTATTGCATGACATAAGTATTTGATCACCTACCAACCAGTAAGAATTCCGGCTCTCACAGACCTGTTAGTTTTTCTTTAAGAAGCCCTCCTGTTCTCCACTCATTACCTGTATTAACTGCACCTGTTTGAACTTGTTACCTGTATAAAAGACACCTGTACACACACTCAATCAAACAGACTCCAATCTCTCCACAATGGCCAAGACCAGAGAGCTGTGTAAGGACATCAGGGATAAAATTGTAGACCTGCACAAGGCTGGGATGGGCTACAGGACAATAGGCAAGCAGCTTGGTGAGAAGGCAACAACTGTTGGCGCAATTATTAGAAAATGGAAGAAGTTGAAGATGACGGTCAACCACCCTCGGTCTGGGGCTCCATGCAAGATCTCACCTCGTGGGGCATCAATGATCATGAGAAAGGTGAGGGATCAGCCCATAACTACACGGCAGGACCTGGTCAATGACCTGAAGAGAGCTGGGACCACAGTCTCAAAGAAAACCATTAGTAACACACTACACCGTCATGGATTGAAATCCTGCAGCGCATGCAAGGTCCCCCTGCTCAAGCCAGCGCATTTCCAGGCCCGTCTGAAGTTTGCCAATGACCATCTGGATGATCCAGAGGAGGAATGGGAGAAGGTCATGTGGTCTGATGAGACAAAAATAGAGCTTTTTGGTCTAAACTCCACTCGCCGTGTTTGGAGGAAGAAGAAGGTTGAGTACAACCCCAAGAACACCCTCCCAACCGTGAAGCATGGAGGTGGAAACATCATTCTTTGGGGATGCTTTTCTGCAAAGGGGACAGGACGACTGCATCATATTGAGGGGAGGATGGATGGGGCCATGTATCGCGAGATCTTGGCCAAAAACCTCCTTCCCTCAGTAAGAGCATTGAAGATGGGTCGTGGCTGGATCTTCCAGCATGACAACGACCCGAAACACACAGCCAGGGCAACTAAGGAGTGGCTCCGTAAGAAGCATCTCAAGGTCCTGGAGTGGCCTAGCCAGTCTCCAGACCTGAACCCAATAGAAAATCTTTGGAGGGAGCTGAAAGTCCGTATTGCCCAGCGACAGCCCCGAAACCTGAAGGATCTGGAGAAGGTCTGTATGGAGGAGTGGGCCAAAATCCCTGCTGCAGTGTGTGCAAACCTGGTCAATAACTACAGGAAACGTATGATCTTTGTAATTGCAAACAAAGGTTTCTGTACCAAATATTAAGTTCTGCTTTTCTGATGTATCAAATACTTATGTCATGCAATAAAATGCAAATTAATTACTTAAAAATCATACAATGTGATTTTCTGGATTTTTGTTTTAGATTCCGTCTCTCACAGTTGAAGTGTACCTATGATAAAAATTACAGACCTCTACATGCTTTGTAAGTTGGAAAACCTGCAAAATCGGCAGTGTATCAAATACTTGTTCTCCCCACTGTATATATTTGCAGCGTTATTTGCTATACAGTAGCCAAGATTGTGTGTATCTTTTTCAATTTGGAGCCTGAAACCACCTACGCATAGAAACTCCACACATGCAGTAAAACATGGTCAACAATGAGACCAGCTGTTATTTTTCTCTGTTTACTCTCCCATAGAGCCAGTGGACTTTTACACAGGCCAGAGTGACCAGGACTTGGCAACTAAGGAGAAATACAATATTTATGATTCACCTTGTGTGGGTGGATTAACGGGCTCTGTTCTAAATGTACCTTTCATTTGGACTCAGCAAGCAAGGTTACTGCTCATATTTAGAAAAGTCATACTTTATAAACTACGTAGGTTACAAATGTAGGTCTTCACCTTGGTACCTTATGGCATGATAATGTGCACAGTGTGTACTCAGACCTGATTCCCAGTTCCACCTACGCTATGCCAGCACCCCAGGGCTGTGTGTGTGTGTGTTCCCAAGCCCTCCTACGCTCCCTCCAGCACCCCAGGCCAGCTCTACCCACCTGTCCCCAGGCTGGCCACCACCAGGGTGAACTGGGTCTCGTCCTGCTTCTGGGTCACATTGTTAAACGCCCTACACAGGAACTCCTCGGCCTGGGCCAGTTTGTAGGAGGTGACCTCCAGGCGCAGTCCCACAGTGATGACCTCAGTGGCGTTGTTGGTCTTAGAGATCCACATACAGCTGTTGGGAGGGTTGGAGTCGGCCTGACAGTCGAAGAACACCAGCTCACCAGGGTTCACTGTGAAGACCTCTCCAGTTCGCAGACCATGGTCAGACTTCACAGCCAGGTTGTAGGGGCCATCTGGGAGATATTAGAATGGTTCATATTGTCACAAACCGGCCCCTGGGAACATAGTTTTATGATCGACTTCAAGCTCTATTGGGACTGTGGAAAGCTAGGATCCTTTGGCAGCTAGGATAAATTGTTTTATTAGCAATAATTCAGAATGTCAGGGCCTCCTAAATGACGCAGCAGTCTGAGGCACTGCATTACAGTGCTTAAGGCGTCACTACAGACCCGAGTTCGATCCCGGGCTGTGTGCATCTGGCCGCGACCAGGAGACCCATGAGGCGGCGCACAATTGGGACAGTGTCGTCCGGGTTAGGGGAGAGTTTGGCGCATGCACGCTGACGCCGTCACCAATTGTACAGTGTTTCCTCCGACACATTGGTGCGGCTGGCTTCTGGACTGAGCGAACAGTGTGTCAAGAAGCAGTGAGTCCGTACGGGAGTACGGGTCCGAGTCCGTACGGGAGTTGCAGCGATGGGACAAGACTGTAACTACCAATAGGATACCACGAAACTGGGGAGAAAAAGGGGTAAAAAAATTATAATTCTAAAAAAGATACATATATATTCAGAATGTCATTAAATGACCAAACATGTCATCCTATTGTGAGGCAGCATTGGGCTCTTCACCACTACAAATCAAGTTACAAGACATACAGTGCCTTCAGAAAGTATTCAGACCCCTTGATTTTTTCCACATTTTGTTACGTTACAGCCTTATTATAAAATGGATTAAATAAATGAAAATCCTCAGCAATCTACACACAATACCGCATAACGACAAAGCAAAAACAAGTTTTTCAAAGTTTTTGCAAATGTATTCAAAATCTAAGAACAGAAATACCATATTTATATAAGTACTCAGACTTTTTGCTATGAGACTCGAAAATTGAGCTCAGGTGCATCCTGTTTCCATTGATCATCATTGAGATGTTTCTACAACTAGATTGGAGTCTACCTGTGGTATATTCAATTGATTGGACATGATTTGGAAAGGCTCACATCTGTCTATATAAGGTCCCACAGTTAACAGTGTAAGTCAGAGCGAAAACCAAGCCATGAGGTCAAAGGAATTGTCAGTAGAGCTCTGAGACAGGATTGTGACGAGGCACAGATCTGGGTAAGGGTACCAACCCATTTCTGCAGCATTGAAGGTCACCAAGAACAGTGGCCTCCATCATTCTTAAATGGAGAAGTTTGGAACCACCAATACTCTTCCTGGAGCTGCCCGCCCGCCCGGCCAAACTGAGCAATCAGGGAAGAAGGGCCTTGACCAAGAACCCAATGGTCACTCTGACAGAGCTCCAGAGTTACTTTGTGGAGATGGGGGAGAACCTTCCAGAAGGACAACCATCTCTGAAGCACTCCACCAATATTGAACTAGTCAAGTCAGTTAAGAACAAGTTCTTATTTACAATGACGGCCTACACCAGACAAACCCAGACGACACTGGGCCAATTGCACACTGCCCTATGGGATTCCCAATCACAGCCAGTTGTGATACAGCCTGGATTTGAACCAGGGTGTCTGTAATGATGCCTCAAGCACTGAGATACAGTGGCTTAGACAGCTGCGCCACTTTAGTGGATCCCTGTCTGTGAAATGTTCAGTTGTCTGTTATATTTTGTCTATGTCTATGGTCTATTGTCTAAAAACCTAAATAAAATATATTTATCTAAAAAATATAAGATGTTAAGGCAAAGAAGTTCCATCTATTAAATCCCTTTCCTCTGACTGCATCTCAACATACAACCATTAGCAAATGCATTTAGCATAATTGGACTGCAAATTAGCCTACTACAACATTTGTTGTCTTGTTTTCAACTGTAGAGTGGGTTAATGTCTGAACATATGTCAACAGTATCCTTCCACGTCGGCTAACCTCCAAACCTGCCACAACCAGCCTGGTTTCCTTAACCTAACGGAGGCCCGATAGCGATACTGCAGTACTGACATGATAGTATCGCCACAGAACAGTGGGCCTCTGTCAGAGTCCCATGCAAATTTCAGTCACTTCTGTTTTCAGACCTCACTGAGCTCTCTTATCGTTTTAATTTACATACTGGTATTACTCATAGAAGGCCAGGAGGATGGAAGTCTTTACACTTCTGTAAAATTTGGAAAATACAGTGCGGGAAGTTGAGTCATTAAGTTCTTTCCCCAGGCTCTTATTTATGAATTTTTACATGTATTCTGCATTGACTAGCTCATGAATAACAAACATTATGTTCTATTGTGACCCATGTTGTATGAGACGTAGTTTTATGAGATGTAGTTGTATGAGACTTAGTTGTCTGTGAAGTAGTTGTATGAGACGTAGTTGTCTGTGAAGTAGTTGTATGAGACGTAGTTGTCTGTGAAGTAGTTGTATGAGACGTAGTTGTCTGTGAAGTAGTTGTATGAGACGTAGTTGTCTGTGACGTAGTTGTCTGTGAAGTAGTTGTCTGTGAAGTAGTTGTATGAGACGTAGTTGTCTGTGAAGTAGTTGTATGAGACGTAGTTGTCTGTGAAGTAGTTGTATGAGACGTAGTTGTCTGTGAAGTAGTTGTATGAGACGTAGTTGTCTGTGAAGTAGTTGTATGAGACGTAGTTGTCTGTGAAGTAGTTTTATGAGACGTAGTTGTCTGTGAAGTAGTTGTATGAGACGTAGTTGTCTGTGAAGTAGTTTTATGAGACGTAGTTGCCTGTGAAGTAGTTGTCTGTCTGAGACATTTGTACAACATTTTTATAGTGTTGGCAAGTAGCCTAGTGGTTAAGACCGTTGGGCAGGTAATTGAAAAGTTGCTAGTTTGAATCACCGAGCCGACTAGGTGAAACAAATCTGTTGCTGTGCCCTTGAGCATGGCACTGAACACTAATTGCTCCTGTAAGTCGCTCTGGATAAGAGTATCTGTTAAATGACCAAAAATATAATGTATAACGTGCAGTAATAGACAGAAATACAGTAATGTGCTGTTAAGGACAGAACTATAGTAATGTGCTGTTTTAGACAGACCTACAGCGATGTAGACAGACAGACAGAACTACAGTAATGTGCTGTTATAGACAGAACTACAGTAATGTTCTGTTATAGACAGAACTACAGTAATGTTCTGTTATAGACAGAACTACAGTAATGTTCTGTCATAGACAGAACTACAGTAATGTGCTGTTATAGACAGAACTACAGTAATGTGCTGTTATAGACAGAACTACAGTAATGTGCTGTTAAAGACAGACCTACAGTAATGTTCTGTCATAGACAGAACTACAGTAATGTGCTGTTATAGACAGAACTACAGTAATGTGCTGTTATAGACAGAACTACAGTAATGTTCTGTTAAAGACAGAACTACAGTAATGTTCTGTTAAAGACAGAACTACAGTAATGTGCTGTTATAGACAGAACTACAGTAATGTTCTGTTAAAGACAGAACTACAGTAATGTGTTGTTATAGACAGAACTACAGTAATGTTTTGTTATAGACAGAACTACAGTAATGTGCTATTATAGACATAACTACAGTAATGTGATATTATAGACAGAACTACAGTAATGTGTTGTTATAGACAGAACTTCAGTACTTACAGAAGACACTGAGGTCCAGGGTGTGGCTCTGTCTCTGGCTGATGTGGTTCCTGGCCAGGCAGCGGTACTGTCCAATGTCCTTCTTCCTCACAGGGCTTATCACCAGAGTAGAGTTGTCCTGGGAAAACTGATGGCGATCACTAGCATCTAGGGGCATGTTGTTCCTCAGCCACTGGTACTGGACCCTGGTTCCGTTCTCCACCCTACAGGTCCACGTCACATTCTCCTTGTCCTCAACAACTGTAGAAGATGGTGTCTTCTGGATAACTGGAGTGGACACAGGTACTGGAGAAGGGGAGAGATGAAACAGTAGGATGATGATAGGCACATATTAAGTGCAGCCAAGCAAGCCACAAAAGTACATATCTTTGTAGTTACTTATTTATCCTAGTTACTGAAGGAACCTAGTTACTGAAGGAACCTAGTTACTTAATTAACCTAGTTACTGAAGGAACCTAGTTACTTAATTAACCTAGTTACTGAAGGAACCTAGTTACTGAAGGAACCTAGTTACTTAATTAACCTAGTTACTGAAGGAACCTAGTTACCGAAGGATCCTAGTTACTGAAGGATCCTAGTTACTGAAGGAACCTAGTTTCTGAAGGAACCTAGTTACTGAAGGAACCTAGTTACTGAAGGATCCTAGTTACTGAAGGAACCTAGTTACTTAATTAACCTAGTTACTGAAGGATCCTAGTTACTGAAGGAACCTAGTTACTGAAGGAACCTAGTTACTTAATTAACCTAGTTACTGAAGGATCCTAGTTACTGAAGGAACCTAGTTACTGAAGGATCCTAGTTACTGAAGGAACCTAGTTACTGAAGGATCCTAGTTACTGAAGGAACCTAGTTACTGAAGGAACCTAGTTACTTAATTAACCTAGTTACTGAAGGAACCTAGTTACTGAAGGATCCTAGTTACTGAAGGAACCTAGTTACTGAAGGAACCTAGTTACTGAAGGAACCTAGTTACTTAATTAACCTAGTTACTGAAGGAACCTAGTTACTGAAGGAACCTAGTTACTGAAGGAACCTAGTTACTGAAGGAACCTAGTTACTGAAGGAACCTAGTTACTGAAGGAACCTAGTTACTTAATTAACCTAGTTACTGAAGGAACCTAGTTACTGAAGGAACCTAGTTACTGAAGGAACCTAGTTACTGAAGGAACCTAGTTACTGAAGGATACTAGCTACTGAAGGAACCTAGTTACTGAAGGATCCTAGTTACTGAAGGAACCTAGTTACTTAATTAACCTAGTTACTTAATTAACCTAGTTACTGAAGGAACCTAGTTACTGAAGGAACCTAGTTACTTAATTAACCTAGTTACTGAAGGAACCTAGTTACTGAAGGAACCTAGTTACTTAATTAACCTAGTTACTGAAGGAACCTAGTTACTGAAGGAACCTAGTTACTGAAGGAACCTAGTTACTGAAGGAACCTAGTTACTGAAGGAACCTAGTTACTTAATTAACCTAGTTACTGAAGGAACCTAGTTACTGAAGGAACCTAGTTACTGAAGGAACCTAGTTACTTAATTAACCTAGTTACTGAAGGAACCTAGTTACTGAAGGAACCTAGTTACTGAAGGAACCTAGTTACTGAAGGAACCTAGTTACTGAAGGAACCTAGTTACTGAAGGATCCTAGTTACTGAAGGATCCTAGTTACTGAAGGAACCTAGTTACTGAAGGAACCTAGTTACTGAAGGAACCTAGTTACTGAAGGAACCTAGTTTCTGAAGGATCCTAGCTACTGAAGGAACCTAGTTACTGAAGGATCCTAGTTACTGAAGGAACCTAGTTACTGAAGGAACCTAGTTACTGAAGGAACCTAGTTACTGAAGGAACCTAGTTACTGAAGGAACCTAGTTACTTAATTAACCTAGTTACTGAAGGAACCTAGTTACTGAAGGATCCTAGCTACTGAAGGAACCTAGTTACTGAAGGAACCTAGTTACTGAAGGAACCTAGTTACTTAATTAACCTAGTTACTTAATTAACCTAGTTACTGAAGGAACCTAGTTACTGAAGGAACCTAGTTACTGAAGGAACCTAGTTACTGAAGGAACCTAGTTACTGAAGGAACCTAGTTACTTAATTAACCTAGTTACTGAAGGAACCTAGTTACTTAATTAACCTAGTTACTGAAGGAACCTAGTTACTGAAGGATCCTAGTTACTGAAGGAACCTAGTTACTGAAGGAACCTAGTTACTGAAGGATCCTAGTTACTGAAGGAACCTAGTTACTGTAGGAACCTAGTTACTTAAGGATCCTAGTTACTGAAGGAACCTAGTTACTGAAGGATCCTAGTTACTGAAGGAACCTAGTTACTGAAGGAACCTAGTTACTGAAGGAACCTAGTTTCTGAAGGAACCTAGTTACTGAAGGAACCTAGTTACTGAAGGATCCTAGTTACTGAAGGAACCTAGTTACTGAAGGAACCTAGTTACTGAAGGAACCTAGTTACTGAAGGAACCTAGTTACTGAAGGATCCTAGTTACTGAAGGAACCTAGTTACTGAAGGAACCTAGTTACTGAAGGAACCTAGTTTCTGAAGGAACCTAGTTACTGAAGGAACCTAGTTTCTGAAGGAACCTAGTTACTGAAGGAACCTAGTTTCTGAAGGAACCTAGTTACTGTAGGAACCTAGTTACTGAAGGAACCTAGTTTCTGAAGGAACCTAGTTTCTGAAGGAACCTAGTTTCTGAAGGAACCTAGTTACTGAAGGAACCTAGTTACTGTAGGAACCTAGTTACTGAAGGAACCTAGTTTCTGAAGGAACCTAGTTACTGTAGGAACCTAGTTTCTGAAGGAACCTAGTTACTTAATTAACCTAGTTACTGAAGGAACCTAGTTACTTAATTAACCTAGTTACTGAAGGAACCTAGTTACTGAAGGATCCTAGCTACTGAAGGAACCTAGTTACTGAAGGAACCTAGTTACTGAAGGAACCTAGTTACTTAATTAACCTAGTTACTTAATTAACCTAGTTACTGAAGGAACCTAGTTACTGAAGGAACCTAGTTACTGAAGGAACCTAGTTACTGAAGGAACCTAGTTACTGAAGGAACCTAGTTACTTAATTAACCTAGTTACTGAAGGAACCTAGTTACTTAATTAACCTAGTTACTGAAGGAACCTAGTTACTGAAGGATCCTAGTTACTGAAGGAACCTAGTTACTGAAGGAACCTAGTTACTGAAGGATCCTAGTTACTGAAGGAACCTAGTTACTGTAGGAACCTAGTTACTTAAGGATCCTAGTTACTGAAGGAACCTAGTTACTGAAGGATCCTAGTTACTGAAGGAACCTAGTTACTGAAGGAACCTAGTTTCTGAAGGAACCTAGTTACTGAAGGAACCTAGTTACTGAAGGATCCTAGTTACTGAAGGAACCTAGTTACTGAAGGAACCTAGTTACTGAAGGAACCTAGTTTCTGAAGGAACCTAGTTACTGTAGGAACCTAGTTTCTGAAGGAACCTAGTTACTTAATTAACCTAGTTACTGAAGGAACCTAGTTACTGAAGGAACCTAGTTACTGAAGGAACCTAGTTACTGAAGGAACCTAGTTTCTGAAGGAACCTAGTTACTGAAGGACCCTAGTGTTACGCCCTGACCTTAGAGAGCCGTTTTATTTCTCTATTTGGTTAGGTCAGGGTGTGATTTGGGGTGGGCATTCTATGTTGTCTATTTCTTTGTTTTTGGCCGAGTATGGTTCCCAGTCAGAGGCAGCTGTCTATCGTTGTTTCTGATTGGGAATCATACTTAGGCAGCCCTTTTTCCCACTTTCTGTTGTGAGATCTTGTTTTTTTGTTAGTTGCTGGTTTAGCGCTACAATACTTTGCGTGTCGTTTATCTTTCTTGTTTTTTTTGGTGTTCATTTAATAAATTCAAAATGTACACCTACCACGCTGCACCTTGGTCTCATTCCGACGACAGCCGTAACACCTAGTTATTGTTATTTTATTGTGTTCCTTTTTATTTTATTTTTTACTTTAGTTTATTTAGTAAATATTTTCTTAACTCTATTTCTTGAACTGCATTGTTGGTTAAGGGCTTGTAAGTAAGCATTTCACAGTAAGGTCTACACCAGTTGTATTCGGCGCGTGTGACGAATACAATTTGATTTGATTTGATTTTAAAAGGCTAAAATAAATATATTTCTTACCCTCTTAATATGTCTTTTATATTGCTTTAATAAATCTTCAAAGGACAATACAGACTGACAGATAACATTCTCTGGTGTCCACTAACTCACCATCGACGGTGACGTGGACAGTCCTCTCGGCCCGGACGAGCTCCTGTCTCTGGGGGAAGTGAATGTCCAGGTCCAGGTGATAGTCTCCCTCCGCCGCCTCGTCCAGTCTGGGGATCAGGAGAGAGGCGTTGGGGGGCTGGAAAAAGTAGCGGTTCCTGTGTCTCATCGAGGCCAGCATGATGACTGTGTGGTTGTGGAATGTCACCAGCAGGGTTTTGGGGCCCCCTGGCCGGGTCTGGTACCAGCTGCCCTGGATCTCAACGTCCTCCAATCGGAAGTAAGTCTCCACGGAAAGGAGGAGGGACTTCCCTTTGACGCCATGGAGCACGGACGGAATATGGACGATCTCTGAGTTTACTTCTGAGGATGGAGGGAAGGAAGGGGTGAGAGAGCATTATAGAGGAGGGGAGGAAGGGGTGAGACAGAGCATGATAGAGGAGGGGAGGAAGGGGTGAGAGAGAGCATTATAGAGGAGGGGAGGAAGGGGTGAGACAGAGCATGATAGAGGAGGGGAGGAAGGGGTGAGACAGAGCATTATAGAGGAGGGGAGGGGTGAGACAAAGCATTATAGAGGAGGGGGAAGGGGTGAGACAGAGCATTATAGAGGAGGGGAGGAAGGGGTGAGACAGAGCATTATAGAGGAGGGGAGGAAGGGGTGAGACAGAGCATTATAGAGGAGGGAAGGGGTGAAACAAAGCATTATAGAGGAGGGGAGGAAGGGGTGAGACAGAGCATTATAGAGGAGGGAAGGGGTGAGACAAAGCATTATAGAGGAGGGAAGGGGTGAGACAAAGCATTATAGAGGAGGGGGGAAGGGGTGAGACAGAGCATTATAGAGGAGGGAAGGGGTGAAACAAAGCATTATAGAGGAGGGGGGAAGGGGTGAGACAGAGCATTATAGAGGAGGGAAGGGGTGAAACAAAGCATTATAGAGGAGGGGAGGAAGGGGTGAGACAGAGCATTATAGAGGAGGGAAGGGGTGAGACAAAGCATTATAGAGGAGGGAAGGGGTGAGACAAAGCATTATAGAGGAGGGGGGAAGGGGTGAGACAGAGCATTATAGAGGAGGGGGGAAGGGGTGAGAGAGAGCATTATAGAGGAGGGAAGGGGTGAGACAAAGCATTATAGAGGAGGGGGGAAGGGGTGAGACAGAGCATTATAGAGGAGGGGAGGAAGGGGTGAGACAGAGCATTATAGAGGAGTGGGGGAAGGGGTGAGAGAGAGCATTATAGAGGAGGGAAGGGGTGAGACAAAGCATTATAGAGGAGGGGGAAGGGGTGAGACAGAGCATTATAGAGGAGGGGAGGAAGGGGTGAGACAGAGCATTATAGAGGAGGGGAGGAAGGGGTGAGACAGAGCATTATAGAGGAGGGGAGGAAGGGGTGAGACAGAGCATTATAGAGGAGGGGAGGAAGGGGTGAGAGAGAGTATTATAGAGGAGGGGAGGAAGGGGTGAAAGAGAGCATTATAGAGGAGGGAAGGGGTGAGACAAAGCATTATAGAGGAGGGGAGGAAGGGGTGAGAGAGAGCATGATAGAGGAGGGGGGAAGGGGTGAGACAGAGCATTATAGAGGAGGGGAGGAAGGGGTGAGAGAGAGCATTATAGAGGATGGAAGGGGTGAGACAAAGCATTATAGAGGAGGGGGGGAAGGGGTGAGACAGAGCATTATAGAGGAGGGGAGGAAGGGGTGAGAGAGAGCATTATAGAGGAGGGGAGGAAGTGGTGAGACAGAGCATTATAGAGGAGGGGAGGAAGGGGTGAGACAGAGCATTATAGAGGAGGGGAGGAAGGGGTGAGACAGAGCATTATAGAGGAGGGGGGAAGGGGTGAGAGAGCATTATAGAGGAGGGAAGGGGTGAAACAGAGCATTATAGAGGAGGGGAGGACGGGGTGAGACAGAGCATTATAGAGGAGGGGGGAAGGGGTGAGACAGAGCATTATAGAGGAGGGGAGGAAGGGGTGAGACAGAGCATTATAGAGGAGGGGAGGAAGGGGTGAGACAGAGCATTATAGAGGGGGGGGGAAGGGGTGAGACAGAGCATTATAGAGGAGGGGAGGAAGGGGTGAGACAGAGCATGATAGAGGGAAGGAAGGGGAGAGACAGAGTATGATAGAGGGAAGGAAGGGGAGAGACAGAGTATGATAGAGGAGGGAAGGAGAGAGAGTATGATAGAGGAGGGAAGGGGAGAGACAGAGTATGTTAGAGGGAAGGAAGGGGAGAGACAGAGTATGTTAGAGGGAAGGAAGGGGAGAGACAGAGTATGATAGAGGAGGGAAGGAGAGACAGAGTATGATAGAGGGAAGGAAGGGGAGAGACAGAGCATTATAGAGGAGGGAAGGAAGGGGAGAGACAGAGTATGATAGAGGGAAGGAAGGGGAGAGACAGAGCATTATAGAGGAGGGAAGGAAGGGGAGAGACAGAGTATGATAGAGGGAAGGAAGAGGAGAGACAGAGTATGATAGAGAAGGGGAGGAGAGACAGAGTATGATAGAGGAGAGATAGAGTATGATAGAGGGAAGGAAGGGGAGAGACAGAGCATTATAGAGGAGGGAAGGAAGGGGAGAGACAGAGTATGATAGAGGGAAGGAAGGGGAGAGACAGAGTATGATAGAGGAGGGAAGGGGAGAGACAGAGTATGATAGAGGAGGGAAGGAGAGACAGAGTATGATAGAGGAGGGAAGGGGAGGAGAGAGAGTATGATAGAGGAGGGGAGGAGAGACAGAGTATGATAGAGGAGGGGAGGAGAGACAGAGTATGATAGAGAAGGGGAGGAGAGACAGAGTATGATAGAGGAGGGGAGGAGAGATAGAGTATGATAGAGGAGGGAAGGAGAGATCGAGTATGATAGAGGAGGGGAGGAGAGATAGAGTATGATAGAGGAGGGGAGGAGAGATAGAGTATGATAGAGGAGGGAAGGAGAGATAGAGTATGATAGAGGAGGGGAGGAGAGACAGAGTATGATAGAAGGGAGGAGAGACAGAGTATGATAGAGAAGGGGAGGAGAGAGAGTATGATAGAGGAGGGAAGGAGAGATAGAGTATGATAGAGAAGGGAAGGAGAGACAGTATGATAGAGGAGGGGAGGAGAGATAGAGTATGATAGAGGAGGGGAGGAGAGACAGAGTATGATAGAGAAGGGGAGGAGAGACAGAGTATGATAGAGAGGGGAGGAGAGACAGAGTATGATAGAGGAGGGAAGGAGAGATAGAGTATGATAGAGAGGGGAGGAGAGATAGAGTATGATAGAGGAGGGGAGGAGAGATAGAGTATGATAGAGAGGGGAGGAGAGATAGAGTATGATAGAGGAGGGAAGGAGAGATAGAGTATGATAGAGGAGGGGAGGAGAGATATAGTATGATAGAGGAGGGGAGGAGAGATAGAGTATGATAGAGGAGGGGAGGAGAGATAGAGTATGATAGAGGGGAGGAGAGACAGAGTATGATAGAGAAGGGAAGGAGAGACAGAGTATGATAGAGAAGGGGAGGAGAGACAGAGTATGATAGAGGAGGGGAGGAGAGACAGAATATGATAGAGGAGAGGAGGAGAGATAGAGTATGATAGAGGAGGGGAGGAGAGATAGAGTATGATAGAGGGGAGGAGAGACAGAGTATGATAGAGAAGGGAAGGAGAGACAGAGTATGATAGAGGAGGGGAGGAGAGATAGAGTATGATAGAGGAGGGGAGGAGAGATAGAGTATGATAGAGGGGAGGAGAGACAGAGTATGATAGAGAAGGGAAGGAGAGACAGAGTATGATAGAGAAGGGGAGGAGAGACAGAGTATGATAGAGGAGGGGAGGAGAGACAGAGTATGATAGAGGAGAGGAGGAGAGACAGAGTATGATAGAGGAGGGGAGGAGAGACAGAATATGATAGAGGAGGGGAGGAGAGACAGAGTATGATAGAGAAGGGGAGGAGAGAGAGTATGATAGAGGAGGGGAGGAGAGATAGAGTATGATAGAGGGGAGGAGAGATAAGGTATGATTGAGGAGGGGAGGAGAGACAGAGTATGATAGAGAAGGGGAGGAGAGAGAGTATGATAGAGGAGGGGAGGAGAGACAGAGTATTATAGAGGAGGGGAGGAGAGATAGAGTATGATAGAGGAGAAGAGAGACAGAGTATGATAGAGGAGAGGAGAGACAGAGTATGATAGAGGAGGGGAGGAGAGACAGAGTATGATATAGAAGGGGAGGAGAGAGAGTATGATAGAGGAGGGGAGGAGAGACAGAGTATGATAGAGGAGGGGAGGAGAGATAGAGTATGATAGAGGAGAGGAGAGACAGAGTATGATAGAGAAGGGGAGGAGAGAGAGTATGATAGAGGAGGGGAGGAGAGACAGAGTATGATAGAGGAGGGGAGGAGAGATAGAGTATGATAGAGGAGAGGAGAGACAGAGTATGATAGAGAAGGGGAGGAGAGAGAGTATGATAGAGGAGGGGAGGAGAGACAGAGTATGATAGAGGAGGGGAGGAGAGATAGAGTATGATAGAGGAGAGGAGTGACAGAGTATGATAGAGGAGGGGAGGAGATATAGAGTGAGGTATACAGAAAGAAAGAACGTTTTAACAAATAATCTCAGAGTGACCTGTTCATGTCTTGGGCCACTGTGTTTCCTACCCGTTAAGTCATATCCTCAGCGCCACCCGGAAGGTCCTCAACCCGTTTCAGTAACCTATCAACCCAGCAGAGGAGTTGATGGTGCCATTCTTACTCTCCTCAACATGGTATATAGACATGTAGAGGGTGCTAAATCCCATGGCAGTTGACTATTCTTCTGCCTTCAACACAATCCAGCCCTACATTCTGGCACAGAGACTCATAAGGGACTCCTTAGATGGGGGACTGGTTTTGTGGCTGTTGGACTTCCTGAGCCAGAGGTCACAGAGGGTCAAGGTGGGTCCCCACGTGTCGGACATACGCAATACCAACACAGGCTCTCCTCAGGGATGTGTTTTGTCCCCACTCCTGTACATCTTGTACACTAATAGTTGTACTAGTTCCCATCCTGACAGATACCTCATTAAGTCCGCTGATGACAGTGCCTTGATCAGCCTGTTGCATGATGACGAGGAACATCATGGCCCGGTCCTAGATGACCTTGTAGAGTGGTGTGACAAATCACACTTGGTCCTCAATACCAACAAGACCAAAGAGATGTGCATAGACTTCAGGAAGCGAACAACACCCACCTCTGCAACATCTATCAGAGGTCAGAACATAGAGATTGTAGAGGACAACAAATATCTTTGTGTCCTCTTGGACAATAAGCTTCAGTAGAGTAAATGTACAGACCTGATCTACTCAATGCATCAGCAGAGACTGTACTTTCTCAGAAAGCTGGGATCTTTTAATGTTGACTGTACTATACTGACTCTGTTATACAAATCTTTCAATTGAGAGTATTTTAACTTTTTGTATTGTTTGTTGTCATCGAGAAAAATATGCTGAGAGGGATTATCGCCACAGAAAGGTACTTGGAGTCAAACAGACAGGCTTGGATCAGATCTTTAAGGTCAGGGCCCTCAGCAGGCTCACAAAATCATTTTAGACCCAAGCCACCCCCTGTACCCGGACTTTGAACTATTCCCCTCTGGGCGCAGGTATAGGGCACCCCTCAGCAGGAAAAACACAACAACTAGACAATCATTTGTGCCAGGTGTGATATCCCTCCTAAACAGGCTAATGTTCCTATTCACTTGGTAAGGCTAGCAGATTAGTCTCTTTCATTGGTATATACTGTATGTAACTGTTGGGAACTTTGTATTTTTAATTTGTTGGCTACTATATTTAAACACCACTTTAAACATGTACATGATGCTGCAACAAAATCTCCCCATAGGGATGATAAAGTCAGTAAAAAAAAATATTTAAAAAAATACTGCAATGTTTGTCCTGACTGATTAGCGTTCCATTCTAGATGTACCTAGTCTCTATATGTTTCTGGGGGTGAGAGTTGTGTAAACACCTCGCACATGTATTCAATCTAGAACCGTATTCATAAAGCATCTAAGGGTAAGAGATACGAAAGTGATACGAAAGAGATACTGTCACGATCGTGTGGACAGACGGACCAAGGCGCAGCGTGATTGGAGTTCCACATCTTTATTTTTAGTGAAACTTAAAACAAACCAAGAAAATAACAACAACCGTGCAGTAATGAGGGGCTACATGCACTGACTCAAAATAAATAAATAATAATAAATAAATTAAATTAAAAAATATCCCACAAAGCAGGTGGGAACAGGGAACCCTTAAGTATGATCCCCAATTAGAGACAACGAACATCAGCTGCCTCTAATTGGGAACCATAGCAAGAGCACCAACATATAAATATATAACCTAGAACACCCCGTAGGCGTGACAGATACGATTATACGGACAGGAGGACCTGATCCCAAATCAGGACTGCTACTACCTAGATCAGCACTCCTACGACCTAGATCAGGACTCCTACTACCTAGATCAGCACTCCTACAACCTAGATCAGGACTCCTACTACCTAGATCAGGACTCCTACTACCTAGATCAGGACTCCTACTACCTAGATCAGGACTCCTACTACAGGGATCAGCACTCCTACTACCTAGATCAGGACTCCTACTACCTAGATCAGCACTCCTACTACCTAGATCAGCACTCCTACTACCTAGATCAGCACTCCTACTACCTAGATCAGCACTCCTACTACCTAGATCAGCACTCCTACGACCTAGATCAGGACTCCTACTACCTAGATCAGCACTCCTACTACCTAGATCAGCACTCCTACTACCTAGATCAGCACTCCTACTACCTAGATCAGCACTCCTACTACCTAGATCAGGACTCCTACTTCCTAGATCAGGACTCCTACTACCTAGATCAGCACTCCTACTACCTAGATCAGGACTCCTACTACCTATATCAGCACTCCTACTACCTAGATCAGGACTCCTACTACCTAGATCAGGACTCCTACTACCTAGATCAGGACTCCTACTACCTAGATCAGCACTCCTACTACCTAGATCAGCACTCCTACTACCTAGATCAGAACTCCTACGACCTAGATCAGCACTCCTACTACCTAGATCAGCACTCCTACAACCTAGATCAGCACTCCTACTACCTAGATCAAAACTCCTACGACCTAGATCAGCACTCTTACTACCTAGATCAGCACTCCTACGACCTAGATCAACACTCCTACTACCTAGATCAGCACTCCTACTACCTAGATCAACACTCCTACTACCTAGATCAACACTCCTACTACCTAGATCAGCACTCCTACTACCTAGATCAGCACTCCTACTACCTAGATCAGCACTCCTACAACCTAGATCAGCACTCCTACTACCTAGATCAGCACTCCTACTACCTAGATCAGCACTCCTACAACCTAGATCAGCACTCCTACTACCTAGATCAAAACTCCTACGACCTAGATCAGCACTCTTACTACCTAGATCAGCACTCCTACGACCTAGATCAGCACTCCTACGACCTAGATCAACACTCCTACTACCTAGATCAGCACTCCTACTACCTAGATCAGGACTCCTACTACCTAGATCAACACTCCTACTACCTAGATCAGCACTCCTACTACCTAGATCAGCACTCCTACAACCTAGATCAGCACTCCTACTACCTAGATCAGCAGTCCTACTACCTAGATCAGCACTCCTACTACCTAGATCAGGACTCCTACTACCTAGATCAGCACCCCTACTACCTAGATCAGCACTCCTACTACCTAGATCAACACTCCTACTACCTAGATCAGCACTCCTACTACCTAGATCAGCACTCCTACTACCTAGATCAGGACTCCTACTACCTAGATCAGGACTCCTACTCCCTAGATCAGCACTCCTACTACCTAGATCAGGACTCCTACTACCTAGATCAGCACTCCTACTACCTCGATCAGCACTCCTACTACCTAGATCAGCACTCCTACTACCTAGATCAACACTCCTACTACCTAGATCAGCACTCCTACTACCTAGATCAGGACTCCTACTACCTAGATCAACACTCCTACTACCTAGATCAGCACTCCTACTACCTAGATCAGCACTCCTACAACCTAGATCAGCACTCCTACTACCTAGATCAGCACTCCTACTACCTAGATCAGCACTCCTACTACCTAGATCAGCACTCCTACTACCTAGATCAGCACTCCTACTACCTAGATCAGCACTCCTACTACCTAGATCAGGACTCCTACTACCTAGATCAGGACTCCTACTACCTAGATCAGCACTCCTACTACCTAGATCAGGACTCCTACTACCTAGATCAGCACTCCTACTACCTAGATCAGGACTCCTACTACCTAGATCAGCACTCCTACTACCTAGATCAGCACTCCTACTACCTAGATCAGCACTCCTACGACCTAGATCAGGACTCCTACTACCTAGATCAGGACTCCTACTACCTAGATCAGGACTCCTACTACCTAGATCAGCACTCCTACGACCTAGATCAGCACTCCTACTACCTAGATCAGCACTCCTACTACCTAGATCAGGACTCCTACAGCACTCCGGTATGCTTTATAAATACAGTCCCTGAACACACGTACAAACAAATGAGCTTTTCATGAACATGAAAGCCATAGCAGTCTATTTTATAGCATGTGCAGACTCCTTTTCGTGCTGAGCTCTGTAAAGCAGAAAGAGTCTGCGATATCCGCTTATGTTTACATGATTGACACATCTGTGTCATGCTATTTATTCATTCATTCATTCCATTTACTTTATCCAGACCTCTGTCCTGAAACCAAATTGATAAGTGATTGTGAGACATTGACAAGCCTATCATATTACTACTAACAGGTATTAAAGCAAACATCTTAGAGCTGTATGATTTAGCCGCTGAAAATTGTACACTGATGTTCAACGGCTAAATTAGGATTCGAATTAGGAAGGGAGTAGGTGATGTGTGTGTTGTGTTGCCAACTCAGATTAAACAGCAGCAGGCAGGTAGGCTGTCCAAAGGTTAACCCCCCACACCTTCTCTCTCCACCTCTTTCTCTCTCGCTCTCCCCGCTCCCCTATCACTTTCTCTCCCTTTCTGTTTCAATGCCCTCTATTTTCTATCTCCCTCCCTCTCTCCCTTCTTCTGCCTCTCTCTCCCTGCATCCTCTCCCCTCTTTCCTTCCTCCTTCCCACCCTCTCCCTCCTCCTCCTACCTCTCTCTCTCTATCCAAGCATCCCCCCTCTTTCCTCCCTCCCTCCTTCTTCCTCTCCCATCCTCCATCCCGCTCCTCCAATCCCTCCTCCCTCTCTCTCTCTCCCTCCATCCTCCCCAGTCAGTCCAGTTCTCCGGGGAACGTCCAGGCCCTGCTGACTGCCACTGTTGTTCATCACAATAGATGAACTGTGTGCCTGGTGTTATGTCCTAAATAATACAAACGGCCTTCCCCCATCCATGCCACACTCCAAGTGGCCTGCTAGCTAGGCCATCAGCGTGGCTGTGTAGTCCAGCATAAGGCCGGGGAAGGTCTGTTAAATAAGCAGGACAGTGTGCTGAACCCGCTGCTGCCACTGTTGTCACTAAACAAGCCTGGGATTGTTGTGGTGATAAGAGACAGTGACAGTGGAGATAACCGAGGCAATGGACTCTGAGAAGGTGAGGGGATGTCTTCACTGTCACACACGCACGCACGCACGTACACACACACACACACACACACAAACACACAATTATAAACACACACACACATTCCGCCTGTTGACACCTCTGTTTGGACCCCAAATAAAGGCCACCAGCACCATTGGCAGAGCTGAATGCTACTGATGCACCACCCTCAAGTGTCCCCTCCTCCTTCCTTGATTACATAAACAAGACCCCTCAAGTGAATACAAACACATTCTTAGAAGTGAGCTCCAATATAAACACATTCTTAGAAGTGAGCTCCAATACAAACACATTCTTAGAAGTGAGCTCCAATATAAACACATTCTTAGAAGTGAGCTCCAATACAAACACATTCTTAGAAGTGAGCTCCAATACAAACACATTCTTAGAAGTGAGCTCCAATACAAACACATTCTTAGAAGTGAGCTCCAATACAAACACATTCTTAGAAGTGAGCTCCAATACAAACACATTCTTAGAAGTGAGCTCCAATACAAACACATTCTTAGAAGTGAGCTCCAATACAAACACATTCTTAGAAGTGAGCTCCAATATAAACACATTCTTAGAAGTGAGCTCCAATATAAACACATTCTTAGAAGTGAGCTCCAATATAAACACATTCTTAGAAGTGAGCTCCAATACAAACACATTCTTAGAAGTGAGCTCCAATACAAACACATTCTTAGAAGTGAGCTCCAATACAAACACATTCTTAGAAGTGAGCTCCAATATAAACACATTCTTAGAAGTGAGCTCCAATACAAACACATTCTTAGAAGTGAGCTCCAATACAAACACATTCTTAGAAGTGAGCTCCAATATAAACACATTCTTAGAAGTGAGCTCCAATACAAACACATTCTTAGAAGTGAGCTCCAATATAAACACATTCTTAGAAGTGAGCTCCAATATAAACACATTCTTAGAAGTGAGCTCCAATACAAACACATTCTTAGAAGTGAGCTCCAATATAAACACATTCTTAGAAGTGAGCTCCAATATAAACACATTCTTAGAAGTGAGCTCCAATATAAACACATTCTTAGAAGTGAGCTCCAATACAAACACATTCTTAGAAGTGAGCTCCAATATAAACACATTCTTAGAAGTGAGCTCCAATACAAACACATTCTTAGAAGTGAGCTCCAATACAAACACATTCTTAGAAGTGAGCTCCAATATAAACACATTCTTAGAAGTGAGCTCCAATATAAACACATTCTTAGAAGTGAGCTCCAATATAAACACATTCTTAGAAGTGAGCTCCAATACAAACACATTCTTAGAAGTGAGCTCCAATATAAACACATTCTTAGAAGTGAGCTCCAATACAAACACATTCTTAGAAGTGAGCTCCAATATAAACACATTCTTAGAAGTGAGCTCCAATACAAACACATTCTTAGAAGTGAGCTCCAATACAAACACATTCTTAGAAGTGAGCTCCAATACAAACACATTCTTAGAAGTGAGCTCCAATACAAACACATTCTTAGAAGTGAGTTCCAATACAAACACATTCTTAGAAGTGAGCTCCAATACAAACACATTCTTAGAAGTGAGCTCCAATACAAACACATTCTTAGAAGTGAGCTCCAATACAAACACATTCTTAGAAGTGAGCTCCAATACAAACACATTCTTAGAAGTGAGTTCCAATACAAACACATTCTTAGAAGTGAGCTCCAATACAAACACATTCTTAGAAGTGAGCTCCAATATAAACACATTCTTAGAAGTGAGCTCCAATATAAACACATTCTTAGAAGTGAGCTCCAATATAAACACATTCTTAGAAGTGAGCTCCAATACAAACACATTCTTAGAAGTGAGCTCCAATACAAACACATTCTTAGAAGTGAGCTCCAATACAAACACATTCTTAGAAGTGAGCTCCAATACAAACACATTCTTAGAAGTGAGCTCCAATACAAACACATTCTTAGAAGTGAGCTCCAATATAAACACATTCTTAGAAGTGAGCTCCAATACAAACACATTCTTAGAAGTGAGCTCCAATACAAACACATTCTTAGAAGTGAGCTCCAATACAAACACATTCTTAGAAGTGAGCTCCAATACAAACACATTCTTAGAAGTGAGCTCCAATACAAACACATTCTTAGAAGTGAGTTCCAATACAAACACATTCTTAGAAGTGAGCTCCAATACAAACACATTCTTAGAAGTGAGCTCCATTGTTGTGTTAGGACATCGGTGGTGAGCTTATCTTGTCATGTGAGATTTGTTGGACATCTATTATCATCAGCAGGGAAGGATTGGCCATAGGGCAATACTGGCAAATGCAAGATGGACTGACCCATTATAATAATTATTTGGCAAATAACGGGGGCCTAGAGTGAAATAAAATTGCCATTTTGTGATAGAAATGCCCGGTCCTATTTCTGGTCCCATCTCGTGACAAGCTGAGTCAGCAGAGGCCTGGTTGATGAACTCTTTCCAGTGTGTCTTTCCTCCATCTTCTGACTGTCTACAGTCTGTCTGTCTGAACCTGTAACGGCTGTCGTAGTCGTTCTCCTCCTCAGACGAGGAGGAGCATGGATCGGACCAAGATGCGGATTGGTAAGAGTTCATTATTTAATGGAAAAACAACAAACACTACAAAATACAAAAACCAACAAACGTGACTAACCCGAAACAGTCCTGTGTGGCCCAAACACTGACACAGGAACAAACACCCACAAAACACAAGTGAAACCCTGGCTGCCTTAGTATGATTCTCAATCAGGGACAACGATTGACAGCTGTCTCTGATTGAGAATCATACCAGGCCGAACACAAAATCCCAACATAGAAAATCAAACCTAGACCAACCCACCCAACTCACGCCCTGACCAACTAAAACAAATACATGACAAAGGAAAACAGGTCAGGAACGTGACAGAACCAGAAATAAAAATGCTAAAACCCCCTTGTTACAACCATAAAAGCCAGCATAAAGTATATGAAACATGGGAATCAGATCATAAATATCGGTAGCGGCTGCAATGTGACATAACAACGTAGCAACAACTTAGTCAACCACCATAGAATTCATCTCAGTTAACCCAGACCTGAAATCATGTGTAATTTGGTCAGATATGTTTACGTAGATGTCTGATTTCCATAGACTCAACATGGACCAATACTGACATGCATGAACACACATGCATAAGAGTATTCCTGTCCTATTACACTATGATTAACCCTTGTGTTGACTTACGGGTCAAAAATTACCCGCCACTATGTTAAAAGCAGAGAAAATGCCTAAATTATATTTTTTTAACTTACATTTTGATGACTTATCCTAGAGTGACCACAACATTAGAAAAAGTGAAACATCGCCTTTGTTCATATTTCCATGAAAGCTGTACACCACCAGGGTACAAAGATTGTCTTAGGGTAATTTTTGACCAGGCAGTTCTAAAATCATTTACACACCACAAAAACCGCAAAGACACACACACACAATGAGAAATGTAGATTATGTGTGCTACTGATTGAACTCCTGAAGAGGAGCTCTTGAAGCCAGCAGCTCCTGAAGAGGAAGATCACCATGGTTGGCACAGTTAGAAAGAACAAGCCTGAGCTCCCCCCTGCACTCCTCGCAACAAGGAGGAGAGAAGCCTTCTCATCAAAGTTTTCCTTCACCCCCACCACCACTCTAGTTTCTTACCTCCCAAAGAAGAACAAGAATGTGGTCCTCCTGAGCACACTGCACAAAACAGCTGAGATCAGTGGTCGTGAGGACAGGAAGACAGCCATCATCCTGGACTACAACCACAACAAAGGAGGCGTGGACAACCTGGACAAGGTGATTGGAACTTACAGCTGCAGGAAGATGACTGCCCGTGTCCCCTGGTCATCTTCCATAACATCATTGATGTGTCCTCATACAATGCCTTCATGATATGGAACAAGATCAACCCTACCTGGATGCCTGATAAGCGGAACAAGAGGTGGGTGTTCTTGGAGCAGCTGGGAAAGGCACTGGTAACCCCACAAATTCAAAGAAGGCAGCGCCTCCCCCGCACAGCAACTTCTGCAGCGCTTGTGAAAGCTGTTCAGGGGGCTGAATCTTGTCCTGATCCACATGAAGCTTGTTGCTGGGGCAGGCAAGAGGAGGAGATGCCAATTCTGCCCCCCCAAAGAAGGACTGTAAAATAAATACTATGTGCTGCACATGTGAGAAATCCATCTGCAAAGTCCATGCACACACACTTGCGTACTGTCCTACATGTGCTAATTAGAGTTGATTGATGTATGTTCTTCACATTTTTATTTTGTATCTATTATCTTATTTTATTCTTATTTAATGTTGTTGTTTGTACACCTTGTGGGTGGGGGCAATGGTTAAAAAAATGGGAGAAAACTAGTATTTTGTAGTTGAATTCCTCATTGTACAGTATATAAGAATATATCACTATGTTGCCAAAAAACGTTTAAGACTGTTATTGTTTACCTTCAATAAAATGCATTCAAAACTACTTTCTGCACATTTCTGCAACTTTCTTAGGCTATACAAGTGCTCTCTCTTGCTAAAAAAATTATGTTTACACCAACGCAGTACCTTTAGCAATAATAATAAAGTAATAATAAACCTCTACTTTAGTAAAGAATACAATTAAGACAGGTGTGGTAATAAAAATGAGTGGTGTCCACTAATTAAATGCAGTCTTTCTGCATTGTGAAGAGGGAAAACCAAGATATTGACAAAGTTTGTGATGAATGACAGGTTGTTTCTTCATGAAAAATAGATTTGCGGTTTAAAATTAAATTAAGCTGCTTTATTTGAGGTGTTTAGTGAAGGTGGGTCATTTTTAACCCTTAGGACAAAGGGAGTCTACAGAATGTTGAGACTACACAAGGGTTAAAAGTACCATTCTATTATGCGTGTAATAACTGATCAAATCAAATACAGTCTAATGGCTCGATCATGATTAAACCAATGAAAGATAATGGGCAACGTTGATGTGGGCCCTTACTTTTAGTTGCACTTTCAAAACATTTAATGAATTTCTCTTGAAATGACATTCAATTAACATTGCTGAGATGTCAGCAATGGACCAATCACCAGGTATGCCCAGATAACAACATGAACCATAACTGTTTCGTCCGACATTGCCAATGTCGGACTCAGACACACCACTAAAGATCCCCGCTCTTCAGCTTTCCACTGCACTGGTATCCCCAACAAGGTGACCACAGTGACAGTAACACCAGACACACCGTATATTTCTTCCTCTTACCTGAGAGTGTAAGTAGTGCAGTGTAGAGGCACAGAGCGATAAAGGTCCTTCTTCCAGGGCCCTCCATTAGTGTATCCTATATCCTCTGAGGAGTTAGTAGTCTGCTCTGGAAAGAGACTGTGACAGTAAGGAAGGGAGGTATGAGGGAGGGAGGGGAACTGAACTGGTGGTGACAACATTTGCCAGGGAAATAAGAGGAGCCAGCCAGCAGCCCAGGCCCCTCCCACGTGACTTGAGTGTGGAGAGGTAGCCTTCACCTGGCAGGCACAGGAAATGCTTGGCCTCCACCCTACACTGTGGTCCTCAGGCTCAGTAAAATACAGGCACAGGGATACAGTGCATTACATTTTAGTCACTTAGCAGACACTTATCCAGCGGGACTTAAAATAAAGTAAGTAAGAAAACCACATATCATAGCCATTGCAAGTAAAACCGGCTAACAGCTAAATCAGTGCTAGTAAAAGACAAATGTGGCCGTTAGCTTAGATACAGGCTTAGAGACACAGAGAGAGAGGGAGCTACAGTGGTAAAGGTTGAGAATGTCATTTAGGTTTTGAAGACATGTCAATATAGACAGGGAAGGAAAATGCAGAAGGATGCTCAAAATAAGTATTTATAGCCAACAGACACATACTGTCACAGGCAGACTCATAGGCAGACATTTATACACTGAAATATCAAAGGAGTGATACACACACACAGAGAGAGAGAGCGAGAGAGAGCAGGAGAGAGAGAGAGCGAGAGAGCGAGAGAGAGAGCGAGAGAGAGAGAGAGCAGGAGAGAGAGAGAGAGAGAGAGCGAGAGAGAGCAGGAGAGAGAGAGAGAGAGAGCGAGAGAGAGCAGGAGAGAGAGAGAGAGAGCGAGAGAGAGCAGGAGAGAGAGAGAGAGCGAGAGAGAGAGAGAGAGCAGGAAAGAGAGAGAAGGAGAGAGAGAGAGAGAGAGAGAGAGAGAGAGAGAGAGAGAGAGAGAGAGAGAGAGAGAGAGCAGGAGAGAGAGAGAAGGAGAGAGAGAGAGGGAGAGAGAGAGAGACCACATGACAATGTCCTGAAAAAGGACATTGTTTACAGACAGTGTCATTATGTCACACCGTGGTGTCGCTGAGTGTAGGCGCTATTGTGACAACTGAATGTAGCGTAGTGAATGTAGTGAAATGTTCTATGAAAGCATTGTGATTTGTGACCCATTCATAAAAATGTTGAGCAACAGAAAGACAAACAAACAAATCCTTCATTTTATTAGCTATACTATCTCTTTACATTCATAGAAGCTAATTAATGAAGACCCAAATTGGAAGCCACAGATACATAGAGATCATCCCAGTGTAATGCTAGTTGTCCCACTTTGTTGCTCAAAATCGTCAGTAAATTAAAAAATAATAGTGTGCTCCTTCCTCTACAGATAAAACTGCCTCTTTCCCCAGTGCGCCTGCAAGTGTTGTATGATCCTCTAGATGGAGACATTGTATCGTTATTCTCCAGCTAAAGTCCTTGAGGACTGACACTGTGTTTACAGAAGTAAATAAAGTTTTGAATTCATATAGAAGAAACTGTATATTGTTTATGTTGATACATTCTTTGCCTTTTCCATTAGAACTGAAGAGATCCAATTGCTGGATGTATCAAGCGTCTCAGAGTAGGACTGCTGATCTAGGATCAGTCCCCCCCTGTCCATGTAATCTTATTCATTATGATCTAAAAGGCAAAACTGATCCTAAATCAGCACTCCTACTCTGAGACGCTTTATGAAAACTTCTAGACTTCTACTGCGAGGGTTTTTACCCAGAGGTTGGGTTATGATCACACACATGGGTTATGATCACACAGTCTCAAATGGCACATTATTCCATACAGTGTGTTTATTTTGACCAAATCCCTATGGGCCCTGGTTAAAAGTAGTGTAATATATAGGGAATACTGTAGGGTGCCATTTGTGACTCAGCCTAATTGTTTCATCAGCAGTGTTTCAGTGTGGGGTATCTGGTCTGGCTACTGTAGGTCTGTCTCACCACAGGAAGCTAAGCTAGGCCTGAGGGCTGAGACAGTTGGGGGGAAGTGCTGGGATGCCCCCGGTGCTTATGTTGCCTTTCTAGTACACACACACACACACACACACACACACACACACACACACACACACACACACACACACACACACACACACACACACACACACACACACACACACACACACACACACACACACACACACACACACACACACACACACACACACACACACACACACACACACACACACACACACACACACAGCACGTTAGTTGTGCAGGGCTTAACGGTATTGATGGCTGTCGATGGTAAAATCTGTAGCATGAAGACAACTGTGTTAGCAGTGGCTTATGTGACCATTACATCGGTGTATGCTAGCTAACACACTTATTTACAGCAATCATATGCCAAAGCACATCCCAGAAAGCCCCTCAATCCCTAACAGGTACCATATACCCACACATGTATAAATCAGTAAGGTACAGCAAACTTGTACACATTGTAAAATAGTGAATAGAAAACAGTAATCAGAACGTGACCTATCCCTTGCATCACATTTTCATACTGGGAAGACCTGACGTTCGCGATCTCCCCCTATCTGCAAGCGGGGCCAATCACAACACGCCTTATTGTCAGAGGTGAACCAACCAATAAGAATGCTTGAACATTAAATACACCTTTCTTTAGGGGCAAGTGGAAACATAACCAACCCTGTTACACGGGCACTCTCCATGCTCTCCCTGTGCCACTTTTTCCACCCCCAGCCTCCCAGCCCCAGCCTCCCGTCCCATCCTCCCACCCTCAGCCTCCCAGCCCCAGCCTCCCGTCCCAGCCTCCCACCCTCAGCCTCCCAGCTCCAGCCTCCCAGCCCCAGCCTCCCGTCCCAGCCTCCCAGCCTCGGCCACCCACCACCAGCCTCCCAGACCCAGCCTACCAGTCCCAGCCTCCCAGTCCCAGCCACCCATCCCAGCATCGCAGCTCTAGGCTCCCACCCACAGCCACCCACCCACAGCCTCCCATCCTCCCAGATCCAGCCTCTCATCTTAGCCTCTCACTTTGGATTGTGTATCAATACACCCAGTCACTACAAAGATACAGGCTTCCTTCCTAACTCAGTTGCCAGAGAGGAAGGAAATCGCTCAGGGATTTCACCATGATTTCACCATGAGACCAATGGTGACTTTATTAAAACTGTTACAGAGTTAATAGCTGTGATAGGAGAAAAGTTAGGATGGATCAACAACATTGTAGTTACCCAACAATACTAACCTAAATGACAGGGTGAAAAGAAGGAAGCTTGTACATTATTAAAAAATATTCGAAAACATGCATCCTGTTTGCAATAAATCACTTACTGTTGAAGTCAGATGTTTACATACACCTTAGCCAAATACATTTAAACTCAGTTTTTCACAATTCCTGACATTAAATCCTAGTAAAAATTCCCTGTCTTAGGTCAGTTAGGATCATCACTTTATTTTAAGAATGTGAAATGTCAGAATAATAGTAGAGAGAATGACTTATTTCAGCTTTAATTTCTTTCATCACATCTCCTGTGGTCAGAAGTTTACATACACTCAATTGGTATATGGTAGCATTGCCTTTAAATAGTTTAACTTGGGTCAAACGTTTTGGGTAAGTTGGGTGAATTTTGGCCCATTCCACCTGACAGAGCGGGTGTAACTGAGTCAGGTTTGTAGGCCTCCTTGCTCGCACATGCTTTTTCAGTTCTTCCCACACATTTTCTATAGGATTGAGGTCAGGGCTTTGTGATGGCCACTCCAATACCTTGACTTTGTTGTCCTTAAGCCATTTTGCCACAACTTTGGAAGTATGCTTGGGGTCATTGTCCATTTGGAAGACCCATTTGCGACCAAGCTTTAACTTCCTGACTGATGTCTTGAGATGTTGCTTCAATATATCCACATAATTTTCCTGCCTCGTGATGCCATCTATTTTGTGAAGTGCACCAGTCACTCCTGCAGCAAAGCACCCCCACAACATGATGCTGCCACCCCCGTGCTTCTAGGTTGGGATGGTGTTCTTCGGCTTGCAAGCCTCCCCCTTTTTCACCCAAACATAACGATGGTCATTATTGCCAAACAGTTCTGTTTTTGTTTCATCAGACCAGAGGACATTTCTCCAAAAAGTACGATCTTTGTCCCGATGTGCAGTTGCAAACTGTAGTCTGACTGTTTTATGGCGATTTTGGAGCAGTGGCTTCTCCTTGCTGAGCGGCCTTTCAGGTTATGTCGATATATAGGACTCGTTTTACTGTGGATATAGATACTTTGTACCTGTTTCCTCCAGCATCTTCACAAGGTCCTTTGCTGTTGTTCTGGGATTGATTTGCACTTTTCACACCAAAGTACGTTAATCTCTAGGAGACAGAACGCGTCTCCTTCCTGAGCGGTATGACGGCTGTGTGGTCCCATGGTGTTTATACTTGCGTACTATTGTTTATACAGATGAATGTGGTACCTTCAGGCGTTTGGAAATTTCTCCCAAGGATGAACCAGACCTGTGGAGGCTTGGCTGATTTCTTTTGATTTTCCCATGATGTCGAGCAGAGGCACTGAGTTTAAAGGTAGGCCTTGAAATACATCCACAGGTACACCTCCAATTGACTCAAAAGATGTCAATTAGCCTATCAGAAGCTTTTAAAGCCATGACATCATTTTCTGGAATATTCCAAGCTGTTTAAAGGCACAGTCAACTTAGTGTTTGTTCATGACTTGTGTCATGCACAAAGTAGATGTCCTAACCGACTTGCCAAAACTATAGTTTGTTAACAAGAAATTTGTGGAGTGGTTGAAAAAATAATTTTAATGACTCCAACCTAACTGTATGTAAATGTACGACTTCAACTGTAAGTAAAACTGCAAGAAATGTGTCAAAGAAATTTATCCAAATTCTATTATTCTGACATTTCACATTCTTAAAATAAAGTGGGGATCCTAACTGACCTAAGACAGGGAATTTTTACTTGGATTAAATGTCAGGAATTGTGAAAATTTTTGTTTAAATGTATTTGGCTAAGGTGTATGTAAACTTCCGACTTCAACTGTAACTGTGTGGTGGATGGTTATTGTTATTTTATTGTGTTACTATATCCTTTTTTAATTAGCAAATTTGTTCTTACGTTTTATCTCTGCATTGTTGGGAAAGGATTCATAAGTTAGCATTTCACGGTAAATTCTACATCTGTTGTATTCGGCGCATGGACACAGACTAACACAAACTCACACGCACCCACAGGCACAGACGCACACACACTACCACACTCTCCCTTTCTCTCTCCATTTAAAAGTCCTAGCAGGAGGCTTGTAAGCGTTGACTGTTATAGTAGAGCCCTTGTCAGATGAAGTGTCAGAGCGGAAACAGTTTATAGTCCTGCCTCCTAGCCCTCCGTTCTGGGGTAGAGGTGGACAGACACCTCTCTGTCATGTGTAAAAGTGGTCATGAGACGAGAAGAGCTCTTTCACACACACACACACACACACACACACACACACACACACACACACACACACACACACACACACACACACACACACACACACACACACACACACACACACACACACACACACACACACACACACACACACACACACACACACACACACACACACACTTGCTCTCTCTGGTTCTTTCACTGTCTGAGGAAAAGGGAAGAGGTTGTTTCTCACAGATACACAACATGACCAAACGTATGTGGACACCTCCTTGTCGTTAATATGGAGGTGGTCTCCCCCTTTGCTGCTATAACAGCCTCCACTCTTCTGGGAAGGCTTTCCACTAGATGTTGGAACATTGCTGCGGGGACTTGCTTCCATTCAGCAACCAGAGCATTAGTGAGGTCGGGCACTGATGTTGGGAGAAATGGCCTGGCTCGCAGTCTGCGTTCAAATTCATCCCAAAGGTGTTCGATGGTGTTGAGGTCAAAGCTCTGTGCAGGCCAGTCAAGTTCTTCCACATCGATCTCGACAAACCGTTTCTGTATGGACCTCGCATGGTGCAGGGGGTTATTGTCATGCTGAAACAGGAAAGGGCCTTCCCCAAACTGTTGCCACAAAATTGGAAGCACAGAATTGTCTAGAATGTCATTGTATGCTGTAGCATTAAGATTTCCCTTCACAGGAACTAAGGGACCCAGCCCGAACCATGAAAAACAGCCCTAGACCATAATTCCTCCTCCACCAAACTTTATAGTTGGCGCTATGCAATCGGGCAAGTAACGTTCTCCTGGCATGACCCAATCCCAGATTATTCTGTCGGACTGCCAGATGGGGAAGTGTGATTCATCACTCCAGAGAACACATTTCCACTGCTCCAGAGTTCAATGGCGGCGAACTTTAGACCACACTAGCTGACTCACTGGCATTGCACATGGTGATCTTAGACTTGTGTGTGGCTGCTCCGCCATGGAAACCCATTTCCTGAAGCTCCCGACAAACAGTTATTGTGCTGACGTTGCTTTGAAAGGCGCTTTGGAACTCGGTAGTGAGTGTTGTAACCGAGGACAGACGATTTTTACGTGCTACGCGCTTCAGCACTCTGCGGTCCCGTTCTGTGAGCTTGTGTGGCCTACTACTTCTTGGCTGAGCCGTTGTTGCTCCTAGACGTTTCAACTTCACAATAACAGCACTTACAGTTGACCGGGGCAGTTCTAGCCCAGGCAGAAATTTGTCGAACTGACCCGAGTGGTGCAGCGGTCTAAGGCACTGCATCTCAGTGCTTGAGGTGTCACTACAGACAACTTGGTTCAAATCCAGGCTGTATCACAACTGGCTGTGATTGGGAGTCCCATAGGGCGGCACACAATTGGCCCAGCGTCGTCTGGGTTTGGCTGGTGTAGGCTGTCATTGACTTGCCTAGTTAAATAAAATAAAAATGATGATGCCATATTGTAAGTCACTGAGCTTTTCAGTAAGGCCATTCTACTGCCATTGTTTGCCTATGGAGAATGTATGACTGTGTGCTCGATTTTATACACCTGTCAGCAACGGGTGAGGCAGACATAGCCAAATCCACTCATTTGAAGGAGTGTCCACAAACATTGTATATATAGTGGATGTTAGAGGCTTTCTGTAAGAGGATGTCTTGATTTTGATTACACCCTTAAAATGTTTAGGTGCTTTCCACACGGTCTGGCACAAAACATTAGAGCAAGCTAAACCCAAGGTATACATAGAGAGATACAGTTGACTTTAAGAGAGAAGAAGTGGAACAGAGAGGGAGAGGGAGCACTTGGCTGTTTCTATGCTAGAGGAAGTGGGTGACACACTGTTTCTACGCTAGCCTTTGATTGGGTGGCATACTTTCATTCATCAAGTGGTGATGTATAACAGTGTGCAAGAGTTAAGTGCTGGACACGCGATGCAAGACATGGCATGTGTGTGTGTCTGTGTGTGTGTGTGTGCGCGTGCATTCATGTGTGCATATGTCTTCCTGACTACATGTGTGTGTGGGTGCATGCATGTGTCTTCGTAACTACATTTGTGGGTGCGTGCATGTGCGTGTGTGTGTGTCTCCGTGAGTATGTGTGTTTGTGGGTGTGTGCATGTCCGTGTTAATACAGGGTTAGTGTGCCGCAGCAGTGGCGTCTGCACTCGCCTCTTTAACGCATTCCACTTTCAGCTATCTCGCCCACGCACTCACCATGTGACCCACGACCGGGCCAATGACAGGAAGTAGAGGATGTCAAATCCTGCTCCCAACTAGCTCAGATCCTCTTCTGTTCTGAATCACACTGCTGAGTCTCAGCTTGGTTTTCATCTAGCAATGTCCGTCAGAAATATGCATAACTACTGCATGTTATCAGGACCATGATGTCTGGCGTAGTGGCCTTTTACAGTATGTACAGTCATTGATCATATTCTAATTCCAATAAATCCTTATCATAATGTCATGGTTTTCCTCCCACACATTGAGGAATAATCACTTTTCCTACACTATTACATAGAAATTGTCATCCTAGATATGCTGACCTGTTTCTCAAAATCTATCTCTCACAAGTCAGTACTTTATCTCTTGTGACTTGACTAAAAGGCTGTGAAGGCAGAAATGACTGTGAAACGTGTGTAAACATCTTAAACTCCACAGGGGCTCTGAGAGGAGTGAAGAGGAAAGAACCAACTCTATGTGCTACTGAGCGAATTCTGTCTGGTTTGGCCGATGCTACAACAGCTCTGTTCAGAGAGGAGCACTCTAGCTTTTGCTTACATAAAAAGACAAGAAATTACCCAGTCACTTTACATAATGTTTAAATGCTCCCAGTTCCCTTTCTTGTTATATGCTATTCTATATTCTCTACTGTTATATGCTATTCTATATTCTCTACTGTGAAATATGTTAGATGTGGATCCACTTCCTGTTATGCAACATCACTAGCTGCTTGGCCTCCTGTCTGTTCTTGCAGCACACCATGGAGGGTCCTAATGTTTACTCATAATGTATGTAGACAGGACCCCGCCACTTATCATAACACTTGACGTAATAGTGAACACTCACACACTGATTTGGTGAACATCTGGCGTTGTCCCTGTGCTGGGAATGTACGCCGTCAGAAAGGATGAGCTAGTTCCTGTTTAAGGACAGAGATAAAGAAACAAGACATTCTACTGTTCAACAGGTGGTGGGCCCCAGCCTTGATCACATCTGTCTCCTTAGAGAGACACACTCTATCGGACGGCCACTGCGTACTACAGATTCTGTAACACACTCCCACACACATACATACACACACATACGTTGACTCACAGACACAACCCCTCACTGATGTAATGTCATACAGCACCAGAAGGGTGTGAGGAAAACAGGCCGTGTCAACAGTGGGGTGTGAGGAAAACAGGCCGTGTCAACAGTGGGGTGTGAGGAAAACAGGCCGTGTCAACAGTGGGGTGTGAGGAAAACAGGCCGTGTCAACAGTGGGGTGTGAGGAAAACAGGCCGTGTCAACAGAGGGGTGTGAGGAAAACAGGCCGTGTCAACAGTGGGGTGTGAGGAAAACAGGCCGTGTCAACAGAGGGGTGTGGGGAAAACAGACTGTGTCAACAGTGGGGTGTGAGGAAAACAGACTGTGTCAACAGTGGGGTGTGAGGAAAACAGGCCGTGTCAACAGTGGGGTGTGGGGAAAACAGGCCGTGTCAACAGTGGGGTGTGGGGAAAACAGACTGTGTCAACAGTGGGGTGTGAGGAAAACAGACCGTGTCAACAGTGGGGTGTGAGGAAAACAGGCCGTGTCAACAGTGGGGTGTGAGGAAAACAGGCCGTGTCAACAGAGGGGTGTGGGGAAAACAGTCCGTTTCAACAGTGGGGTGTGAGGAAAACAGGCCGTGTCAACAGTGGGGTGTGGGGAAAACAGGCCGTGTCAACAGTGGGGTGTGGGGAAAACAGACTGTGTCAACAGTGGGGTGTGAGGAAAACAGACTGTGTCAACAGTGGGGTGTGAGGAAAACAGGCCGTGTCAACAGTGGGGTGTGAGGAAAACAGGCCGTGTCAACAGTGGGGTGTGAGGAAAACAGGCCGTGTCAACAGTGGGGTGTGGGGAAAACAGGCCGTGTCAACAGTGGGGTGTGAGGAAAACAGGCCGTGTCAACAGAGGGGTGTGGGGAAAACAGACCGTGTCAACAGTGCGGTGTGGAGAAAACAGGCCGTGTCAACAGTGGGGTGTGAGGAAAACAGACTGTGTCAACAGTGGGGTGTGAGGAAAACAGGCCGTGTCAACAGTGGGGTGTGGGGAAAACAGGCCGTGTCAACAGTGGGGTGTGAGGAAAACAGGCCGTGTCAACAGAGGGGTGTGGGGAAAACAGACCGTGTCAACAGTGGGGTGTGGAGAAAACAGGCCGTGTCAACAGTGGGGTGTGAGGAAAACAGACTGTGTCAACAGTGGGGTGTGAGGAAAACAGGCCGTGTCAACAGTGGGGTGTGGGGAAAACAGGCCGTGTCAACAGTGGATTTGTTGTTTGTTGTCCTCTACATGTGCTGTTACAAGCTAGTCATTAGTGCAGCCCTACTGATGGAGTGTATACATGTACATACACCTACAGAACACAGTTTAAAATACAATCAGAGAAACACACAGAAACACAGAATTACACACACACACGTACACACATGTAGACACACAAATTGTATTTGCCACGAATATTTACAGGATGTTTACAAACATATGCCCACACTTCCACCCACCCACCCACACACACACACCCATCCACCCACACAGACACAGACACATAGCTCAGGTCTCCCTCACGTGGCTCTCCCCTGGTCTCCTCAGCGGACAGGGCCCGACAGTGAAAGAAACATGTTGTTGGGAAACACACCGGGGGTCCAGGCCAAGTTTTCACTGGGATGATGAAATACAAAGGAAGGTTTTTCCAGCTATACAGTGGCCCATACAGATTTGAGCATTAGCCATCCGCCAGACTAAAGGCTGCATCCTCAATTGCACCCTATTCCTTACATAGTGCACTACTTTTGACCAGGACCCACAGGGCACTATATAGGGAATAGGGTGCCATTTGGGATGCACCCTGAGACAGCCAGAAGTCATTTGGCTTAGGCCTAACTGCTCTGTCACCAAACTATTCAGCAAGACAAGCCAGATGGGATTGGTTTGGTCTCTATACCAACACACACACACACACACACACACACACACACACACACACACACACACACACACACACACAGACGCATTTACGTGCGTGAACACATGCAAACATACACACAGACACACACACACATATATGCACACTCACACATACTGTAGGCCTACGCAGTACGCACAACACAACCACCATGCTAACTGAAATCTAGCCTTTACAGAGAGTTCGTCCACCTGGAGTTGATGTCCACGCCGCGCTGACATCTAATTACATATTCAAACATTCGCCATCAAAATCTGTCTGTTTAAAACTAGAACCTTAGTTGCTACATTCATTTTTGGACAAATAAATTATTTATACCCAATGATTCTTGAAGAATATAACTTATAAATGCCTAATGAGTTTAGTTCCACTGTCGTAGGCCATCAGAACCTCAAATATAAGCGTCTTTTACTCCAATGTAAATGTAAACAAATACTGTATAGCCTGAAAACATGGTTAAAACTAAAATTATCATGACACTAGACGAGACCCAAATGCAGACACAGGAGGCAGATGGTTGGAGTTTAAGATGTTTAATAAATCCAAAGGGAATAGGCAAGAGAATGGTTGTGGACAGGCATGAGATCATAACCAGATCAGAGTCCAGGAGGTACAGAGTGGCAGGCAGGTTCGAGGTCAGGGCAGGCAGAATGGTCAGGCAGCGGGTACAGAGTCCAGAAACAGGCAAGGGTCCAAACCAGGAGGATTAGAAAAAGGAGAAAAGGCAAAGCAGGAAAATGGGAAAACCGCTGGTAGGCTTGGACATTCAAGACGAACTGGCCCAGAGAGACAGGAAACACAGGGATAAATACACTGGGGAAAACAAGACAAACTGCTCCAGAGAGACAGGAAACACAGGGATAAATACACTGGGGAAAACAAGACAAACTGCCCCAGAGAGACAGGAAATACAGGGATAAATACACTGGGGAAAACAAGACAAACAGGCACAGAGAGACAGGAAACACAGAGATAAATACACTGGTACAGAGAGACAGGAAACACAGGGATAAATACACTGGGGAAAACAAGACAAACTGGCACAGAGAGACAGGAAACACAGAGATAAATACACTGGGGAAAACAAGACAAACTGGCACAGAGAGACAGGAAACACAGGGATAAATACACTGGTACAGAGAGACAGGAAACACAGGGATAAATACGCTGGGGAAAACAAGCGACACCTGGAGGGAGTGGAGACAATAACGAGGACAGGTGAAACAGATCAGGGTGTGACAAAAATGTAAATTTCATGGAATTTCATGGATAGCTCTGTCTATGAATTTGAGTGGCTACATTTCTCCAGGCTCATCCCTCAGCTTTTTACCAAAACAGATGTGGGGTGGCCACTTTGTTAATGTTTCAATTAAGGATTGTATCTTTTAGCTGGAGATATCTGTTTCTTTGCATGGGCTGCGTCTCAATCCACCACATCTGCCGATGTTGGTCTTCCGCATCTGCGGTGGAAGGTGGCAGAGCTACAGCTGTGTTTGTCAGACAAACTATTATGGCCCTTCTATGGAAAGATGAGACTCTCACGAACAGGAGAGTGTTCTCCCTTTTACTCTATGACCCCCACAAGTGTCAGGAGACTCGTCTGAAGGTAACCTGGTACCGGGCTGAAAAAATTTATGGAAGTGAATAGTGCATTTCCACTTCAAAGGTATACGGGTAATTCCACTGTAAACATTTTATTATTAATTTCCTGAGCTTTATAATATATCTCAGCTATAGGACAGACACTTCAAAACAATTTTCCTTTCGATTTATTTTTTACTATCTGTTTTTCCATGTAATAATCTGTTCAATGTGTGTAGCAGTAAGGCCAACTTCAATGTTTCATCAAATAAATTGTTTTTATTTTAAAAAGTATACCTACAGGGGTCAAATAGCTAAATTATCCTTTGTTTGACCATCTTATAACAATTCCATATGTTAGCTTAGTAGAATGTCTATGATTGAGCTGTCTAACACCACTGGCCTGGTGCTAGTTCTGTATGTACCTTTAGCTAACCCCTCTGACAATTGTTACCATGCCAAACAGTATATACAGCATGGATGTATTGTATGACATTGATTATCTGAGGAGTTGGCTAAAGCACATAGAGATGTGGGAACAGGCTAGTCAAACAGGACTAGCAGTAGACTGATTACAGGTGCTGTATAATCATTCCCAGGTAAAATAATATACCAGCTCCTCAATGAATGGCAAAAGTATGAGCCTGAGATTCCAAGCAATGATGGCGGTGCCTTTCAAGACCCAATCAAAGTCCCTTTTCTCCGGAAAGATAATATGACCTTTTACACCTTTACCACTAATATAAAGTAACATGCCAGCATTCATTGATGACTTTTACAATTGGACATGGTTTGTTAATATGAAACACGTTCACTTTAAAACGGTTGCCACAGACAGTGACATAGCATTTACTTTAGGGTGAGCTGACAATGACGAGGTGATGTTCTTCTTACCAATATGGGTACACTTAACTTCACAATATGTGTTGCCATGCAACCAATCTTGATAACTTTCATGTGTTGGGTTGCGCTCTGAGAAAAAGAAGCTGCTTGGTTTCTTGTAATGATAATGTTGAAGAAAAGTCCCTATGCTATACTGTTCTTACAGTATAACATAATCCAGAGGAAACTGAGCCCTGGATTCAAACTAGCAGATTAGACTCAGAAACATATAACATCCATATTGATCCAACATTCAATTGAAAAGAGTGCCCAACACAACTCCCTTGTTGTCCTATCTATTTTTATGTGAATGACACCAATAAAATAATTAGTTGTGAAATCAACTACACTACTGTGAAAAAATATTTGCCCCTTTCTAATTTTCTCTACTTTTGCATATTTTTGATACAAAATGTTATCAGATCTTCAACCAAAACCTAATATTAGAGAAAGGGAACCTGAGGGAACAAATAACACAACAATTACAGATTTATTTCATAAACAAAGTTATACTTTTGAATCACCTGTCTATAGAACATTCTTCCAAGAATCTTGATGATCATCCAGGTGCTTTTTGGTAAACTTGAGTCAATTTTTTGGATGAGATGGGTCCGATTATACTTGGCAAAAATCAAACACTGCATTCCACAGTAAGAACCTCATACGAACAGTCAAGCATGCTGGTGATAGTGTGATGGTTTGGGGATGCTTTGCTGCCCCAGTACCTGCACAAGTTGCCTTAATGGAAGGAACCATTAATTATGCTCTGTATCAGAGAATTCTACAGGAGGTCAGGCCATCCATCGGTGAGCTGAAGCTGAAGTGCAGCTGGGTCATGCAGCAAGATGATCCCAAACACACAATCAAGTCGACATGAAAGTGTCTAAAAAGCAACAAATTTGAAGTTTTGGAATAGCCTAGTCAAAGTCCAGATCTAATCCCAATTGAATGTTATGGCAAGACTTGAAACGAGCAGTTCATGAATGAAATCCCATAAATGTTGCTAAAGCAGTTCTGCATGCAAGAGTGGGCTGAAATTCCTCCACAGTGATGTGAGAGACTGATCAACAACTACAGGAAGCATTTGGTTGCAGTCATTGCAGCTAAAGGTGGCACAACCAGTTATTGAGTGCAAGGGTGAAATTCACACAGGGGAATTGGGTGTTGCATAACCTTTTTAATTAAATAAATAATCCTCTTACGATACCAACATATCACCCTTACAGAACCAGCAACTGTCTTTACTGCCTTAACATACACTCTTAGAAAAAAGGGTTCCAAAAGGGTTCTTCGGCTGTCCCCATAGGACAAGCCTTTTTGGTTCCAAGTAGAACCATTTTTTGGTTCGAGGTATAACTCTTTTGGGTACCATGTAGAACACTCTGTGTAAAGTGTTCTACATGGAACTCAAACGTGTTCTACCTGGAACCAAAAAGGGTTCTTCTAGATAGCACCTTTTTTCTAAGAGTGTAGGTAGCTGATTTGGTGCTTGGTGCAGAGATTACTCTACACTCCACACCTTATATTAACAAATCTCTCAGTTGTTATTTGTCCCTTTTTCTGGCCTGCTGGTTAATTTTCAGGGGAATGTGAGGAGCAGCCGTCACTTTAACACATGAATGGAGTTGTGAGGAGTGGGGAGGACTGTGGAGGGCTGGGGAGGATTGGGAAGGACTGGGGAGGATTGGGGAGGATTGGGAAGGACTGGGGAGGATTGGGGAGGACTGGGGAGGATTGGGAAGGACTGGGGAGGATTGGGAAGGACTGGGGAGGATTGGGAAGGACTGGGGAGGATTGGGAAGGGCTGGGGAGGATTGTGAAGGACTGGGGAGGATTGGGAAGGACTGGGGAGGATTGGGGAGGGCTGGGGAGGATTGGGGAGGGCTGGGGAGGATTGGGGAGGATTGGGAAGGGCTGGGGAGGAGCGGGGAGGGCTGGGGAGGATTGGGAAGGACTAGGGAGGACTGGGGAGGATTGGGAAGGGCTGGGGAGGACTGGGAGGATTGGGAAGGGCTGGGGAGGAGCGGGAAGGGCTGGGGAGGCCTGGGAGGATTGGGAAGGGCTGGGGAGGAGCGGGAAGGGCTGGGGAGTCCTGGGGAGGAACATGGAAGACTGGTACCCTATGCTCTATATAGATCCCTTTGGCCCCTGGTCAAATTAATATAGTGCACTATAAAGGGAATGGGGTACCATTTGGGATGCATCCCAGAGCATATTGCCTCCGGCAGTGTAGGCTAAGATGAGGCTGGGTGGCTGGATGGATGACCCCTGCATGCCACTTGTTGATAGGGCCTTTGATGTTTGGGGTGTGAATGGGTGAGGGTAAGCGGAAATACAACAGCTGAAATGTGAGGGACTCACTGTATTGATAGTGATAGTGGTGGTGGTGCACAAGATGTGTTTATAGTCATTGTAACACTTGAAGGAGATTCCTTTGAATCGCAAAAGCTGAACAGTTGATTGAATTCCTGTGTGACAACACACATACAGTATTTGTTGGTTGTTGTTCCCTAATGCTTGTTGGCAAACTGTTTGACCCCTGAACTCTGGAAAGTCAGGGCAATTAACCCTAAAAAGCAAGGTTACAAAAAGACGGAGTGGCTAACAATCCCAGTAATGTAGGTGTGGTTAACAATCCCAGTAATGTAGGTGGGGTTAACAATCCCAGTAATGTAGGTGTGGTTAACAATCCCAGTAATGTAGGTGTGGTTAACAATCCCAGTAATGTAGGTGTGGCTAACAATCCCAGTAATGTAGGTGTGGTTAACAATCCCAGTAATGTAGGTGTGGTTAACAATCCCAGTAATGTAGGTGTGGTTAACAATCCCAGTAATGTAGGAGTGGTTAACAATCCCAGTAATGTAGGTGGGGTTAACAATCCCAGTAATGTAGGTGTGGTTAACAATCCCAATAATGTAGATGTGGTTAACAATCCCAGTAATGTAGGTGGGGTTAACAATCCCAGTAATGTAGGTGTGGTTAACAATCCCAGTAATGTAGGTGTGGTTAACAATCCCAGTAATGTAGGTGTGGCTAACAATCCCAGTAATGTAGGAGTGGTTAACAATCCCAGTAATGTAGGTGGGGTTAACAATCCCAGTAATGTAGGTGTGGTTAACAATCCCAATAATGTAGATGTGGTTAACCATCCCAGTAATGTAGGTGGGGTTAACAATCCCAGTAATGTAGGTGGGGTTAACAATCCCAGTAATGTAGGTGTGGTTAACAATCCCAATAATGTAGATGTGGTTAACAATCCCAGTAATGTAGGTGGGGTTAACAATCCCAGTAATGTAGGTGTGGTTAACAATCCCAGTAATGTAGGTGTGGTTAACAATCCCAGTAATGTAGGTGTGGTTAACAATCCCAGTAATGTAGGTGTGGTTAACAGTACCAGTAATGTAGGTGTGGTTAACAATCCCAGTAATGTAGGTGTGGTTAACAATCCCAGTAATGTAGGTGTGGTTAACAATCCCAGTAATGTAGGTGTGGTTAACAATCCCAGTAATGTAGGTGTGGTTAACAATCCCAATAATGTAGATGTGGCTAACAATCCCAGTAATGTAGGAGTGGTTAACAATCCCAGTAATGTAGGAGTGGTTAACAATCCCAGTAATGTAGGTGTGGTTAACAATCCCAATAATGTAGATGTGGTTAACAATCCCAGTAATGTAGGAGTGGTTAACAATCCCAGTAATGTAGGTGGGGTTAACAATCCCAGTAATGTAGGTGTGGCTAACAATCCCAGTAATGTAGGTGTGGTTAACAATCCCAGTAATGTAGGTGGGGTTAACAATCCCAGTAATGTAGTTGGGGTTAACAATCCCAGTAATGTAGGCGTGGTTAACAATCCCAGTAATGTAGGTGTGGTTAACAATCCCAGTAATGTAGGTGTGGCTAACAATCCCAGTAATGTAGGTGTGGTTAACAGTACCAGTAATGTAGGTGTGGTTAACAGTACCAGTAATGTAGGTGTGGCTAACAATCCCAGTAATGTAGGTGTGGTTAACAGTACAAGTAATGTAGGTGTGGTTAACAGTACCAGTAATGTAGGTGTGGCTAACAATCCCAGTAATGTAGGTGTGGCTAACAATCCCAGTAATGTAGGTGTGGTTAACAGTACCAGTAATGTAGGTGTGGTTAACAATCCCAGTAATGTAGGTGTGGTTAACAATCCCAGTAATGTAGGTGTGGTTAACAATCCCAGTAATGTAGGTGTGGTTAACAATCCCAGTAATGTAGGTGTGGCTAACAATCCCAGTAATGTAGGTGTGGTTAACAGTACCAGTAATGTAGGTGTGGTTAACAATCCCAGTAATGTAGGTGTGGTTAACAATCCCAGTAATGTAGGTGTGGTTAACAATCCCAGTAATGTAGGTGTGGTTAACAATCCCAGTAATGTAGGTGTGGTTAACAATCCCAGTAATGTAGGAGTGGTTAACAATCCCAGTAATGTAGGTGTGGTTAACAATCCCAGTAATGTAGGTGTGGTTAACAATCCCAGTAATGTAGGTGTGGTTAACAATCCCAGTAATGTAGGTGTGGCTAACAATCCCAGTAATGTAGGAGTGGTTAACAATCCCAGTAATGTAGGTGTGGTTAACAATCCCAGTAATGTAGGTGTGGTTAACAATCCCAGTAATGTAGGAGTGGCTAACAATCCCAGTAATGTAGGTGTGGTTAACAATCCCAGTAATGTAGGTGTGGTTAACAGTACCAGTAATGTAGGTGTGGTAAACAATCCCAGTAATGTAGGTGTGGTTAACAATCCCAGTAATGTAGGTGTGGTTAACAATCCCAGTAATGTAGGTGTGGTTAACAATCCCAGTAATGTAGGTGTGGTTAACAATCCCAGTAATGTAGGTGTGGTTAACAATCCCAGTAATGTAGGTGTGGTTAACAATCCCAGTAATGTAGGTGTGGTTAACAATCCCAGTAATGTAGGTGTGGTTAACAATCCCAGTAATGTAGGTGTGGTTAACAATCCCAATAATGTAGATGTGGCTAACAATCCCAGTAATGTAGGAGTGGTTAACAATCCCAGTAATGTAGGTGTGGTTAACAATCCCAATAATGTAGATGTGGTTAACAATCCCAGTAATGTAGGAGTGGTTAACAGTACCAGTAATGTAGGTGTGGCTAACAGTACCAGTAATGTAGGTGTGGTTAACAATCCCAGTAATGTAGGTGTGGTTAACAATCCCAGTAATGTAGGTGTGGTTAACAATCCCAGTAATGTAGGTGTGGCTAACAATCCCAGTAATGTAGGAGTGGTTAACAATCCCAGTAATGTAGGTGGGGTTAACAATCCCAGTAATGTAGTTGGGGTTAACAATCCCAGTAATGTAGGCGTGGTTAACAATCCCAGTAATGTAGGTGTGGTTAACAATCCCAGTAATGTAGGTGTGGCTAACAGTACCAGTAATGTAGGTGTGGTTAACAGTACCAGTAATGTAGGTGTGGCTAACAGTACCAGTAATGTAGGTGTGGCTAACAATCCCAGTAATGTAGGTGTGGTTAACAGTACAAGTAATGTAGGTGTGGTTAACAGTACCAGTAATGTAGGTGTGGCTAACAATCCCAGTAATGTAGGTGTGGCTAACAATCCCAGTAATGTAGGTGTGGTTAACAGTACCAGTAATGTAGGTGTGGTTAACAATCCCAGTAATGTAGGTGTGGTTAACAGTACCAGTAATGTAGGTGTGGTTAACAATCCCAGTAATGTAGGTGTGGTTAACAATCCCAGTAATGTAGGTGTGGTTAACAATCCCAGTAATGTAGGTGTGGTTAACAATCCCAGTAATGTAGGAGTGGTTAACAATCCCAGTAATGTAGGTGTGGTTAACAATCCCAGTAATGTAGGAGTGGTTAACAATCCCAGTAATATAGGTGTGGTTAACAATCCCAGTAATGTAGGAGTGGTTAACAATCCCAGTAATATAGGTGTGGTTAACAATGCCAGTAATGTAGGTGTGGCTAACAATCCCAGTAATGTAGGTGTGGTTAACAATCCCAGTAATGTAGGTGTGGTTAACAATCCCAGTAATGTAGGTGTGGTTAACAATCCCAGTAATGTAGGTGTGGCTAACAATCCCAGTAATGTAGGAGTGGTTAACAATCCCAGTAATGTAGGTGTGGTTAACAATCCCAGTAATGTAGGTGTGGTTAACAATCCCAGTAATGTAGGTGTGGTAAACAGTACCAGTAATGTAGGTGTGGCTAACAATCCCAGTAATGTAGGTGTGGCTAACAATCCCAGTAATGTAGGTGTGGTTAACAGTACCAATAATGTAGGTGTGGTTAACAGTACCAGTAATGTAGGTGGGGTTAACAATCCCAGTAATGTAGGTGTGGTTAACAATCCCAGTAATGTAGGTGTGGTTAACAATCCCAGTAATGTAGGTGTGGTTAACAATCCCAGTAATGTAGGTGTGGTTAACAATCCCAGTAATGTAGGTGTGGTTAACAATCCCAGTAATGTAGGTGTGGTTAACAATCCCAGTAATGTAGGTGTGGTTAACAATCCCAGTAATGTAGGAGTGGTTAACAATCCCAGTAATGTAGGTGTGGTTAACAATCCCAGTAATGTAGGAGTGGTTAACAATCCCAGTAATGTAGGAGTGGTTAACAATCCCAGTAATGTAGGTGTGGTTAACAATCCCAGTAATGTAGGTGTGGTTAACAATCCCAGTAATGTAGGAGTGGTTAACAATCCCAGTAATGTAGGAGTGGTTAACAATCCCAGTAATGTAGGAGTGGTTAACAATCCCAGTAATGTAGGAGTGGTTAACAATCCCAGTAATGTAGGTGTGGTTAACAATCCCAGTAATGTAGGAGTGGTTAACAATCCCAGTAATGTAGGTGTGGTTAATAATCCCAGTAATGTAGGTGTGGCTAACAATCCCAGTAATGTAGGTGTGATTAACAATCCCAGTAATGTAGGTGTGGTTAACAATCCCAGTAATGTAGGTGTGGCTAACAATCCCAGTAATGTAGGTGTGGTTAACAATCGCAGTAATGTAGGTGTGGTTAACAATCCCAGTAATGTAGGTGTGTTTAACAATCCCAGTAATGTAGGTGTGGCTAACAATCCCAGTAATGTAGGTGTGGTTAACAATCCCAGTAATGTAGGTGTGGCTAACAATCCCAGTAATGTAGGTGTGGTTAACAATCCCAGTAATGTAGGTGTGTTTAACAATCCCAGTAATGTAGGTGTGGTTAACAATCCCAGTAATGTAGGTGTGTTTAACAATCCCAGTAATGTAGGTGTGGTTAGCAATCCCAGTAATGTAGGTGTGGTTAACAATCCCAGTAATGTAGGTGTGGCTAACAATCCCAGTAATGTAGGTGTGGTTAACAATCCCAGTAATGTAGGTGTGGTTAACAATCCCAGTAATGTAGGTGTGGTTAACAATCCCAGTAATGTAGATGTGGCTAACAATCCCAGTAATGTAGGTGTGGTTAACAATCCCAGTAATGTAGGAGTGGTTAACAATCCCAGTAATGTAGGAGTGGTTAACAATCCCAGTAATGTTGGAGTGGTTAACAATCCCAGTAATGTAGGTGTGGTTAACAATCCCAGTAATGTAGGAGTGGTTAACAATGCCAGTAATGTAGATGTGGCTAACAATCCCAGTAATGTAGGAGTGGTTAACCATCCCAGTAATGTAGGTGTGGTTAACAATCCCAGTAATGTAGGTGTGGTTAGCAATCCCAGTAATGTAGGTGTGGTTAACAATCCCAGTAATGTAGGTGTGGCTAACAATCCCAGTAATGTAGGTGTGGTTAACAATCCCAGTAATGTAGGTGTGGTTAACAATCCCAGTAATGTAGGTGTGGTTAACAATCCCAGTAATGTAGGAGTGGTTAACAATCCCAGTAATATAGGTGTGGTTAACAATCCCAGTAATGTAGGAGTGGTTAACAATCCCATTAATATAGGTGTGGTTAACAATCCCAGTAATGTAGGTGTGGCTAACAATCCCAGTAATGTAGGTGTGGTTAACAATCCCAGTAATGTAGGAGTGGTTAACAATCCCAGTAATGTAGGAGTGGTTAACAATCCCAGTAATGTTGGAGTGGTTAACAATCCCAGTAATGTAGGTGTGGTTAACAATCCCAGTAATGTAGGAGTGGTTAACAATCCCAGTAATGTAGGAGTGGTTAACAATGCCAGTAATGTAGGTGTGGCTAACAATCCCAGTAATGTAGGAGTGGTTAACCATCCCAGTAATGTAGGTGTGGTTAACAATCCCAGTAATGTAGGTGTGGTTAGCAATCCCAGTAATGTAGGTGTGGTTAACAATCCCAGTAATGTAGGTGTGGCTAACAATCCCAGTAATGTAGGTGTGGTTAACAATCCCAGTAATGTAGGTGTGGTTAACAATCCCAGTAATGTAGGTGTGGTTAACAGTACTTTTCTTTTATTTATGTTGTGGTTCTCAAATCAAATCAGATGTTATTTGTCACATGCGCCGAATACAACAGGTATTACAGTGAAATGCTTACTTACAAGCCCTTAACTTAACCAACAATGCAGTTAAAAAAAATAAAAACCAGTAACAATTAAAGAGCAGCAGCAAAAAAACAACAGCGAGGCTATTCTGCAGGTGTTAATTAAGGGTGTTCAGGCTATGTGTGTCCAACATCAGCTTTTTGCTTTGACAGTAACAGCCAGGGGATAGTGTGGTGTCGCTACCAGAAAAATGCAGTTGCTGGATTTCAATGGAACCCATTTTATGTACAAACTAACGGCCACACAACCAAATATCTTATATTCAAAACCTTCCGAGCTCTCTGACTTCAAGACGTGATGCAGATTCCCTAATCAATTACGGACCTAACATCTTCAATCTTAGAATGATGAACAGTCCATATCAGTTATTACTGTCATTTTAACCGATCTGCAATCTGAACCAATACTCATTAAAAAATATATTTTTTATTTTATTTAACCAGGTAGGCAAGTTGAGAACAAGTTCTCATTTACAATTGCGACCTAAATGACTACACTATTGCATCAAGTGATTTGCAGTAAAGATTGGGTCTGTTTTAACAGATAAAATAGGAGGAGTTATCAGTGAATAAGTAATTGACGATGAGCAGATGTTCGGGACGGGGACTCATTTAAATGTTACACAACCCTCTGTTCATTATGAGGTGGCAGTGTGTCAGTCTATTTTGACCCCCATCTGTAGAGGTGGCAGGTGTTCCTTCAGTCCCTCAAAGAGCAGGTTTTATATCCCTCCTCAAGTTAGTTGCTTGGTTTCCATGGAGATTCCCAACAGAAAGAGGCTTGTTTTGAGGGGCCTGGGCTGGGGAAGGGAAGGCTTTACTAGCTGGCTGCTCTCTGGTCTTCAGTTTGACTTGAAAAAAAGGGAAAATCAAGCCAACACAGAAAACAACCTAGCATTGTCTCCTGATTTTATGCAGGGTTTATAACAGTGATCTTCTCTGTGGATTAAGAAAGACTGGACTGTCCAAATCTCCCCAGCCATGCTCGGATCCTCTCAAATTCGTCATACTCCCGTTTTGAAATAAACCAATTTGAGGTACAGTGTATGTAAAGATACACTGTACATTTAGAATTAGACAATCAGAAAAGTACCAATGCTTATAGGTCATTGACCTGAGACCCAACAGTAGATGTCCAGTTTACCTCAACAGAGGGCAGGAGCGATGATCAAAACATCAGCACAACTGGGAAGTGTCCAACCAAGAGGTCGACTGTTCTACTTTATCTCTCCAGCCAGGCTTATGTTATCACTTTATCCATGCTAAGCCTCGGGTTAAAGAGACAAACTGTCTTAACCCCACAGCTTTCAGGCTGCTAGAAGGCTGCCAATTATATGTCTTATTCATAACTGTCAAACTCTCTTACTAAACTTTGTCATATGGTGGCATTCAGGGCAATGACAGTGGTCTCGTCTGAAAAACAAGAGACTTGTAAATTCCCAAAAGGGTGGGTTTGGTTAACAAACTACATTCCACGTATTGCGCTTGAAACTGTCATTACAGAATCTGTGGTATACTGGTACAAAGGTATTCGCTTTGACTGGTGTTGTGTTTGAACTGTAATGTGGGTGTATTTAAATGTTTCAACAAGTGATGATTAACGTGGCGGTAAAGCTGCAAAACAGGCTTTATTCTTCTTCATCCTGAGGAGAGAACAGAGAAGTTGAGGGGGACAAAACTCAAGGAGCATATAAACCACTGGCTTTGTTTATCGGTTCATGTTCCACCATTACTGTTGTTCTACACCTCTGTGTTATAACACCTTTACCTCTGAGTTATAGAACCTTTATTTTGGAGTTATAGCACCTTTACCTATGTGTTATAACACCTTTACCTATGTGTTAAAACACATTTATCTCTGTGTTGTAACAAATGTACCTCTGTGTTGTAACACCTTTATCACTGTTATTACACCTTTCCCTCTGTGTTATATCACATTTTCCTCTATGTTATAACACATTTATCACTGTTATTACACCTTTCCCTCTGTGTTATATCACATTTTCCTCTATGTTATAACACATTTATCACTGTTATTACACCTTTCCCTCTGTGTTATATCACATTTTCCTCTATGTTATAACACATTTATCACTGTTATTACACCTTTCCCTCTGTGTTATATCACATTTTCCTCTATGTTATAACACATTTATCACTGTTATTACACCTTTCCCTCTGTGTTATATCACATTTTCCTCTATGTTATAACACATTTATCACTGTTATTACACCTTTCCCTCTGTGTTATATCACATTTTCCTCTATGTTATAACACATTTATCACTGTTATTACACCTTTCCCTCTGTGTTATATCACATTTTCCTCTATGTTATAACACCTTTATCACTGTTATTACACCTTTCCCTCTGTGTTATATCACATTTTCCTCTATGTTATAACACATTTATCTCTGTCTTATAAAAATTTTACTCTGTCTTATAACACATTTATCTCTGAGTCATAAAACATTAACCTCTGTGTTATAACACATTTACCTCTGTGTTATAACACCTTTACCTCTGTGTTATAACATCTTTTCTGCTGAGTTATAACACATTTATCTCTGTGTGTTAACAGCTTTACCTCTGTGTTATAACACATTGACCTCTGTGTTATTACATCTTGACCTCTGTGTTATAACACCTTTACCTCTGTTATAAAACATTTTCCTTTGTGTTTATATATATATTTATATATGTGTTATAACACCTGTACCTCTGTGTTATAACACCTTGAACTCTGTGTTATAACACATTAATCTCTGTTATAACACATTTTCCTCTGTTATAACACATGTATCTCTGTGTTATAACACCTTTAACTCTGTGTCATAACAAATGTATCTGTGTGTTATAACACCTTTTCCTGTGTTATTACACATTTACCTCTTTGTTATAACACCTTTACCTCTGTGTTATAACACCTTTTCCTATGAGTTATAACACATTTATCTCTGTGTTATATCACCTTTACCTCCATGTTATAACACTTTTACCTCTGTGTTATAACACATTTATCTCTGTTGTAACACATTTTCATCTGTGTTATAACAGCTTTACCTCTGTGTTATAACACATTGACCTCTGTGCTATTACATCTTGACCTCTGTGTTATAACACATTAATCTCTGTTATAAAACCTTTTCCTTTGTGTTATAACACATGTATCTCTGTGTTATAACACCTTTAACTCTGTCATAACAAAGTTATCTCTGTGTTATAACACCTTTACCTCTATGTTATAACACCTTTTCCTATGTTATAACACATGTATCTCTATGTTATAACACATTTACCTCTTTGTTATAACACCTTTACCAATGTGTTATAACAACTTTTCCTATGAGTTAACACATTTATCTCTGTGTTATATCACCTTTACCTCTATGTTATAACACTTTCCCCTCTGTGTTATAACACATTTATCGTCGTTGTAACACATTTTCCTCTGTGTTATAACACCTTGACCTCTGTGTTATGCCTGAATCTATAGTAATAGAACAGCAAACTTATAGAAGTAGAAAAGAGGAATGCTGATGAATAATGAAATTAACATTCATAGATTTAAAGATAGGAGAAGCCCAAACGTATATGCCCTGTGCTTACTCTTCATCTTTGTAGAGTATTTTGACTTTTGACAGTATTGTGCGACAATTATCCAGGTTTCAAAGTTACAATCGCTCCTAGCAGGGTTATGGGTGTGTGTGTGCATGTGTTTGAATAAGTGTGTGTCTGTGCTTACTTACCCCACACAACGGAGGAATTTAATTGGCTATTTTGCAGCCCAATAAAGAGTATGCATTCGAATGTATTCAATCTGGGCGATGGTCCTCAGTGCTAATTTAAAGCAGACAATGATGATGCTAAAATGCCACATTTACAGTTATTGGTTGGAATACATTGTCTGCATTGTGTGCTTTGTAATGCTAATGATGATTGGCTAGGGTGGACTTGGATTGGGTTGGGGGGGCGGGGGGTATATTTCCATACATACTTCAGACTCCCATCACCGACCCCCCCACCCACCCACACACAGCCGCCCCCCACCCCACATTTACTTTTTCAGTTGAAATCAAAGTAGAATCTAAATTCTTACATTCTTGCACACACTATATGAAAATGATAGCAGTACACAAGAGATCTTTCTGAGGAAACGTTCATTGAAACTGTATCTGATCCATGCCTTTAAATAACATTAGGATAATAAGGCATTATAAAATGCCAGTGATGGTTCTTTCATGAGGATCTGACATCAAGTCTTGTCATGTTATGCTACAGTCTCAACCATATCCATTGTGAAAGGATTTTTTTAGCCTCATCTATATAGGCTACTTTGTGATTCACTTGAGATAAATTTCCTGGCTCAAGGCTTTTTGGGGGGTGGGGAGGGGGCTTGAGCCAGTTGTTGGGGTCATATTAGCTACTGAAATACAAAGTAAATCTATTGTCACTGACTACAAAGCCTTTGGGTTCATTCTAAAGAACATGTAATAAACAGAATATCAATGTCATGCATAAAACAAAAATAAAGTGTTTTATGTTAAATGTAAAATATTTAGAATTATAAATCTTATTGTCCAAACTGATAGATCTAACAGTCATCTCAAAATAGTTTCTGAGAAATCACTTACCATCCCACTTTTGAAATACGCAGACATTAATACAAATATGTTAATTATATTTATATTTCTGCGCCATGAATGTTAATAATATGTATTGGATTAATGGATTATCCAATTTAATTTGATCATTTACATATTTCATTATTATTTCCAAAATTCATACCATTTAAAGCTATGGACTATCTCTCACGTGTGCAGTTGGCATCTTCACGTTTGGATGAAGCAGTGAAACCGAGCACCCTCGAAGGAGCGCTTTGGGAGAATCACCCCTGACACAACCCAAGCCACTGGTCCTTGAACCTGACCTTATGGTCCAGAGGCGAGCTTATCACCCTGCTTCCCCGCTGGTGTATTGTCAACGAATAGTTTTCAATGGCCGGATAGATCGACTGGTCCATCAAATACACTTTTCTTGCTGCCCAGCTTTTCCCCCCTGTGGTGCTGCTGGTTTTGACACTGAGACAAAACCGAGAGAGAACTATGAATGATAAAGAACCAAGGAGGGCAAAAGGAGGCGGTTAGCCTTTGTAGTCGGGAGGAATGCGGAAATGTTCCTGCTCTGTGTCAAACTTCTCTGAAGGGGGTCAAGGCACATTCAGCCAGCGTGGGAAAGCGAAGAAGAGACGGAGCTCACAGACAAAAATTGAAAAAAAGAGCGTTAAAACAGGAAAAAAATGAGAAGAGCATGGCTTGGAGAATATATCAAGCTTTTGTCCTATGACCTCCCCAAAAAAGTTGCAGTAGGAACTGTGTTTTTCTGTAAGGAATACGCCCCCCCCCCTCAACCCCGGTATTATAGTTACTGCTTTGCTTGAGCTGCAGTTGAAGAGGTGGTAGCTTACTGCTGAGGGATGGGGGTTAGAGAAGCGTGCACCATCCGACTACCTGTGTGGGATATATGATGTGCTGTGTGTTAGTTTGAACATTTATCCAAAGGAGGAATGTTTCATAATTTCATGGACACGACCAATGTTGCGACTTTCACTGATAGCATGAAACAAGGTAGGCTGAAATGTTCATATTTTACTTTTTGGGTTAGAAACATGTATTTTGCATGCACGTCCTTATTGTGTTATTTTACCAATTAAATTGCTGCATTCCCTTTTTCATTAATGTAGACTATTTAAAAAATAAAAAATAACACATTCAATTAAAATAAAAAAATCTGCTGTGCAAAAAACTGCGATAAAATTGCATTATTACACCATAACTATTAATGACATGGAAAGGGAGAGATATGTGTTTAAATGGACTATTGGCAGTTTAAACAATACAAGTCGGTAAACAACCACGTGCTCGCAACAGTTTGTCGCCTATAATAAACCATAATTATTCGACTGATCACATTTGGAAAACGATATCGTAGCCTGGATGTTTTTGTGCATATTATATAGTAATTTTGCTTTATATTTTATATTCTGTTCTTTCAAGTTCTTTTGCTTTTTCTAACTCATTCGTCTACAAATCCCTCATTATACGCATGAACATAAGTATTACGTTATTGTTGTATTATGGACTGATTTATGCACTTAGAGAACTTATGTAAAAGTGATCAAATGTAAATGTCCTTGTTTTAGAGATGCCAGATGTTGTGTGAGGTTGCTAGAAGGACATGAGGTTCATGCGCGTAATGAAGTGGGAGTGGATCAAGTCGAACGCATTGGGGGTTCTCTTGTTCATAGTCGGAATGATGACACAATGTTGTAGCCTACCTGGACCTCCGTTTGACCAAAAACAGGCAGACATATAAGATGTTTACCTCTGCAACCTCTGTCTTCCTCTAATTTAGGAATTGCACGTGCCAACAACTCTGTTATGTGAGGATGGCTTTGTAAAAACCCTGGCTCTTCACATTCGTCGGGATTCCCCGCAATATTCTCAACAAGAAAAAAAAATCCGCAAAAATGGACAATGAAAGTGTAGGACAAAGATACGAGCCTGTCGCCGAGATTGGCGAAGGTGCTTACGGAAAGGTGTACAAGGCACGAGATTTGAAGAACGCGGGACGCTTTGTAGCCCTAAAAAGAGTTCGGGTACAGACGGAGGAGGAAGGGATGCCCCTCTCGACCATCCGTGAGGTGGCGGTACTGAGGCAACTGGAGGCATTCGAACACCCCAACGTGGTCAGGTAAGCAGAGATGGAACTGGGAGAGGGGGGTGCATCTAACAAGGGCCTCTCCTCTACCAGGAGTTCCATTATCTCTTCATGCTCTTATAACTCCTGGTATTTCTCTCTTTAAATGGCTGCATAATGTCTATATACACTGAGTGTACAAAACATTAAGAACACCTGCCTAATATTGAGTTGCAGCCCCCACCCTTTTGCCTTCAAAATAGCCAAAATTAGTTGGGGCATGGACTCTACAAGGCGTCGAAAGCGTTCCACAGAGATGCTGGCCCATGTTGACTCCAATGCTTCCCACAGTTGTGTCAAGTTGGCTGGATGTCCTTTGGGTGGTGGACCATTCTTGATACACACAGGAAACTGTTGAGCGTGAAAAACCTGCAGCGTTGCAGTTCTTGACACAAACTGGTGCACCTGGCACCTACTGTACTACCATACCACGTTCAAAGGCACTTAAGTCTTTTGTCTTGCCCATTCACCTGCTGAATGGCGCACACACAATCCATGTCTCAAGGCTTAAAAATCTTTCTTTAACCTGTCTCCTCCCCTTCATATGGACTGATTGAAGTGGATTGAAGTGACATCAATAAGGGATCATAGCTTTCAATTGGATTCACCTGGTCAGTCTATGTCATATTCTTTTGTACACTCAGTGTATATAATTTGCATATGTCAGAAATACATCTATATAATGTCAGATATACAGTATCTGCCTCCTTGGGATGTATTGCAGAGGCTTATGGAGTTGTCTTATTGACATTTGGAAAAGTAGTAGTTTTGTAACTATAAACACTTTTTGATACTGGTGTTACTATAGGGCCCCACAGTGGAGGTGTCATAATACTTAGCAGTCAAACAGGGAAATGGTTCCAATTGTTTTTCCACCATTCATTTTTCATATAGGGAATTTTAGAAACACTTAAAACAAGGACTGTGTTTCATGTAGGCTTACCCTGGTGTGATGTTTTGATAACCGTGTAAATATCTCTTGGACAAGGTGACTTTTTTATTTATGGGTATTATGGATCAAACTGTATAAGTCGCTCTGGATAAGAGCGTCTGCTAAATGACTTAAATGTAAATGTAATACAACTTGATGGATTTTTTGTGTGCAGTACCTGTGACAGACATTCTTGGGTGATATCTGTTCACTAGATTAGTCATGGGTAAAGTCATTCCCAATGCTGGTGAGAGTGACATTTCCCAGAAAAGTCAATGAACTGCTGTTAGGAATGAATAAGAAGAAAGAAGAGATACTGTATTCAGCTGATTTTGCCCCATTCCAGTATCCTACAAGAGTTGGGGATATAAACTGTGTTGTCTTTAGTCATCCAGGCCACAAGACAACATAAAAAGGTTGTTATGCTTGCAGCTGTAGACTCCCATGGGTCAGTTTGGAGGTCAGTTCGGTCCGTCAGGGAAACCACGTCATTTACCGGCCTTGCTCAAGGTCTAACCTTGCCATTTGGCTTTTGAGTGCTTTTGGATTAAAAGCTTAATGGAAACGTTTTAATAATACAAAATGTTATTCTACGCCCTGCTGGTCCAACCACAGCCTCAAAGTGCATCATTATCCTCTTAAACTGAATAAATGAATAGATTCTCAATTGAGATTCCACGTATCGAAGGTTCCCCAGATTGAGCTTCATGAAATGATGACACAAAATGTACCATGACTCCCTATACTTTATGATATGCATCTAATCTGTCTATTCTGTAAAGTTCCCTACACTTTTAGAAAAAAATAGTTCCTAAAGGGTCCTTTGTCTGTCCCCATAGGAGAATCCATTTTGGTTCCAGGAAGAACCCTTTTTCGTTTGAGGTAGAACCTATTTGGGTTCCATGTAGAACCCTCTGTGGAAAGGGTTTTACATGTAACCCAAAAGGATAATACCTGGAACCAAAAAGGTTTCTTCAAAGGGTTCTCCTATGGGAATAGCTGAAGAACCCTTTTAGGGACTAGATAGCACTTTTTCTCTAAGAATGTAAACATAAGCCCAAGGTTGAATCCACACCAAAGGGGGTCTGGTCTGGTCTATATCTGTAAAGCTAAACAGCATGGGAGTGAGCTGACACTGAGCAGGATGCATTCTGGACCTACTGTGTAACTACAGGCCTGCCAACCCCTGGATGTTTTAGAATGACGCCCATTAGTCATCCCATATGTTCAGTGTCTGGCGAGAGGCTGCATTGTAGCAGAACAATCACGGTTCTGAGGAGCGTTTAACCTTGCGTTTCCAACCGGGAGGCTCGCTCGTTCCGTGACATCATGGGCGTATGGTTATAATACTTTGAAAGAATCACTCCTTATAAACCTTTGATAACAGTACAAGGGGGGCGTTGCGCGGTGCATAGAAAGAAAAGGACTACCTTCCTTAAGAGTTGGTGGGGCAGCTTTCCCATGCTTTACTTCAAAACAATTCAGACATTACACACATCAAATGCAATGTTACTGTTATTAATGCAGTGCTGTTGACTTTCGAAATATTTGAAGAAATTGAAATATGGATTTCACTGTAAATATGAAATATTTTTAATTAAATATAAGAATTACTGCATGAACGCAATGTGGCATACAGACCATATTGGCCCCATAGTGCCATTGAAATAATGATAGAGCGATGTCAGTGAGTGGATAGATTCCATCCATGTTCCTTTCACACACTGGTTGGTTGCGTGGTGAGAGATGCTGCTCCAACAACGTCTGGTGGTTAGTCATGGGCAGTCCCTGCTTCAGTTGCCATGGCGCATCACGCGTTGCCGTGGTGCTCCTGGAGGAATGTTTGTTGTGGTCCTCGGCTCTTTGAGGAAGACACTGGCCGTCTTCTCTAGGCTTTTCACCAAAGCTTGCCCCTGACACAACTGCCAGAATAATCTGGATGTTTGGGCTCGTTTTGTTTCCCTGTAAAAATACAACCACAAGTTGATGTATTGTGTTGGATGCTCAGGAGTCGCCAAGGGGTTCCCTCGTAAAAGTCATATAATGTAGCTACAACATTATTATTGGCATTGTCAGGATAGAGCCTGAAGGATAGGTTTAGTTTTGTGGTCAGAAATCAAAACATGCCTGAAGGAGATAGGTCGTAACTACGTTCGCTTGATGAGTCACCTTTTCTTAGACCTGAAAAGTTGCATTTGCTCCCAGATGTATTGGCTAAGGCTTTAGCTCAGCGGGCTAAGGGGTCTTGTGGCATGCAGGAGACCTGGATTCCAACCCTGGTAGGTTGCAGTTGCATGTTTTTTAAGAACGAGAATTCCTATTCAATTTCTTTGACAAGGTGTTCAACTCTCAAGTGATCTTGTTGTGGTTACTGTACTGTACCATTCCACACATACTCTAAAGCAGTGTAATTTCACTGGAATAATGGCTAGGAGATCATCATTCAGGAGTAAGGAGTCATTTCAGATTGGTTCCTTTCGTTTAGCCAACAGAGCCCCAGTAGGTTAAAGCATTGCTCGCATTCTTTCAAACTGTTAGTAAAACTAGCCTGGACAGTTACCTGACACTATAAAGGAATTTCTTCCCTAACTGAATCTTGATGATTTAAATAGATTAGATCTCTCTCAGGTTTGGAATGATACTAGAGATCCTATCAAGTGTGCTTTCTCCATATTTCAGAAGGCAGTTTGCACTGGAAAAATATGGTTTGTCATAGATGGTGAACTCAGCAACAACAAAAAACTTCCCTTTTTCAGGACCCAGTCTTTCAAAGATAATTCGTAAAAATCCAAATAACTTCACAGATCTTCATTGTAAAGGGTTTAAACACTGTTTCCTATGCTTGTTAAATGAACCATAAACAATTCATGAACACACACTGTGGAACAGCCGTTAAGACACTAACAGCTTACAGACGGTAGGCAATTAAGGTCACAGTTATGAAAACTTAGGACACTAACGAGGCCTTTAGAGGAATAACAATGTAAACTCAGCAAAAAAAGAAACGTCCTCTCACTGTCAACTGTGTTTAATTTCAGCAAACTTAACACGTGTAAATATCTGAATGAACATAACAAGATTCAACAACTGAGACATAAACTGAACAAGTTCCACAGACATGTGACAAACAGAAATGGAATAATGTGTCCCTGAACAAGCGGGATCGAACCAGGGTCTGTCGTGACGCCACCAGGACTGTGATGCAGAGCCTTAGACCGCCGCGCCACTCGGGAGCCTTAATGAACTACAAACAAACCTTTTATAAACCCTTTTATAAACATCTATAAACATTTTATAGATTAGACTTTTATATAAGTGTTATCATAATATCAGGCTCACATAACAATGCTAAGCAGCAGTATTCACTCTCCTCTGCCTCTCTCTCTGCAGACTGTTCGATGTGTGTACTGTGTCTCGGACCGACCGCGAGACCAAGCTGACCCTGGTCTTTGAGCATGTTGACCAGGACCTGACCACATACCTGGAGAAAGCCCCTGATCCTGGGGTGCCACCTGAAACTATCAAGGTGAGTCTGACGTTACTGCTGGGATTGATACAGATCTTGGATCAGATTACACTCACTTAATACCCTTCCCCAGGGAGGGGGAAAGACAAACACAGATTTTAGTGTCTAGGGGCAACTTCTCAGTTGAATTGTAAATTGTACTCATTAGGTCTATGAATAGAGTGCATTCGGGAAGTATTCAAACCCCTTGACTTTTTCCACATTTTGTTACGTTACAGCCTTATTCTAAAATTGATTAAAAAAAAAAAATTGTCCCTCATCAATTTACACACAATACCTCATAATGACAAAGCAAAAACAGTTTTTTGCAAATTTATAATAAAAAAACACTGAAAATATCACATTTACAAGTATTCAGACCCTTTACTCAGTACTTTGTTGAAGCCACTTTGGCAGTGATTACAGCCTTGAGTCTTCTTGGGTATGACGCTACAAGCTTGGCACACCTGTATTTGGAGAGTTTCTCCCATTCCTCTTTGCAGATCCTCTCAAGCTCTGTCAGGTTGGATGGGGAGCGTCGCTGCACAGCTATTTTCAGGTCTCTCCAGAGATGTTTGAGCGGGTTCAAGTCCGGGCTCTGGCTGGGCCACTCAAGGGCGTTCAGAGACTTGTCCCGAAGCCACTCCTGCATTGTCTTGGCTGTGTGCTTAGGGTCGTTGCCCTGTTTGAAGGTGAACCTTCACCCCAGTCTGAGGTCCTGAGCGCTCTGGAGCAGGTTTTCATCAAGGATCTCTCTGTACTTTCTCTCATCTTTCCCTCAATCCAGACTAGTCTCCCAGTCCCTGTCGCTGAAAAACATCCCCACAGCATGATGCTGCCACACTATGGTTCACCCTAGGGATGGTGACAGTTTCCTCCAGATGTGACACTTGGCATTCAGGCCAAAGAGTTCAATCTTGGTTTCAACAGACCAGAGAATTTTGTTTCTCCTGGTCTGAGAGTCCTTTCGATGCCTTTTGGCAAACTCCAAGCGGGCTGCCATGTGCCTTTTACTGAGGAGTAGCCTCCGTCTGGCCACTCTACCATAAAGGCCTGATTGGTGGAGTACTGCAGAGATGGTTGTTCTTCTGGAAGGTTCTCCCATCTCCACAGAGGAACTCTGCAGCTCTGTCAGAGTGATCATCGGGTTCTTGGTCACCTCCTTGACCAAAGCCCTTCTCCCCCGATTGCTCAATTTGGCCGGGCGGCCAGCTCTAGGAAGAGTCTTGGTGGTTCCAAAACTTCTTCCATTTAAGAATGATGGAGGCCACTGTGTTCTTGGGGACCTTCAATGTTGCAGAATTTTTTTGCCACCCTTCCCCAGATCTGTGCCTCGACACAATCCTGTCTCGGAGCTCTACGGACGATTCCATCAACCTCATGGCTTGGTTTTTGTTCTGACATGCACTGTCAACTGTGGGACCTTATATAGACAGGTGTGTGCCTTTCCAAATCATGTCAAAATCAATTGAATTGACCACAGGTGGACTCCAATCAAGTTGTAGAAACATCTCAAGGATGATCAATGGAAACAGGCCAACCTGAGCTCAATTTACAGTCTCATAGGAAAGGGTCTGAATACTATAATTAAGGTATTTCTGTTTATAACTTTTTATACATTTGCAAACATTTCTAAAAACCTGTTTTTGCTTCGTTATTATGGGGTATTGTATGTAGATTGATGAGGAAAATGTATTTTTAATCAATTTTAGAATAAGCCTATAGCATAACAAAATGTGGAAAAAGTCATGTGGTCTGAATACTTTCCCAAGGCACTGTATGTGGATCTTGTTTTTTGCAGAGTATTCAGGGAATGTTTCTTCCCTGGCCCAGACAGGAACAGAGAGGATGGAACTCCCAAACATCAGAAAGTGTTCAGGCTTGTTGAAGGGCAGCACATGTGTCCGGTGTTAATTTTGGCTCTCTTTTTTTAGATTTAGTCTTAGCCATTTTGACTAAAATATCATTAAGTCTTAGTCACATTTTTGTTATTTGAATATGATTTAGTCTAGTTATTGTCAAAATGATGAAAATATCGAGCCATTTTAGTCAACTAAATTCCCTTTTATTTTAGTCACATTTTAGTCATGTCAATCAATCAAATGTATTTATAAAGCCCTTCTTACATCAGCTGATGTCACAAAGTTATGTACAGAAACCCAGCCTAAAACCCCAAACAGCAAGCAATGCCGGTGTAGAAGCACAGTGGCTAGGAAAAACTCCCTAGAAAGGCCAGAACCTAGGAAACCTAGAGAGGACCAGGCTATGAGGGGTGGCCAGTCCTCTTCTGGCTGTGCCGGGTGGAGATTATAACAGAACATGGCCAAGATGTTCAAATGTTCATAGATGACCAGCAGGGTCAAATAATAATAATCACAGTGGTTGTAGAGGGTGCAACAGGTCAGCACCTCAGGAGTAAATGTCAGTTGGCTTTTCATAGCCAATCATTCAGAGTATCTCTACCGCTCCTGCTGTCTCTAGAGAGTTGAAAACAGCAGGTCGGGGACAGGTAGCACGTCCGGTGAGCAGGTCAGGGTTCCATAGCCGCAGGCAGAACAGTTGAAACTGGAGCAGCAGCACACCCAGGTGGAATGGGGACAGCAAGGAGTCATCAGGCCAGGTAGTCCTGAGGAATGGTCCTAGGGCTCAGGTCCTCCGAGAGAGAGAAAGAAAGATGGATAGAAAGAAAGGAAGAAGAGAAAGAAAGTGTTACACAGTGTTACACATAAACAAACGTACAATCAATAACACAATAGAAAAATCGTATGTACAGTGTCTGCAAATGTAGAAGAGTAGGGAGATAAGGCAATAAATAGGCCATAGAGGCGAAATAATTACAATTTAGTATTAACATTGGAGTGATAGATGTGCAGATGATGATGTGCAAGTAGAGATACTGGGGTGCAAAAGAGCAAGAAGATAAATAACAATATGGGGATGAGGTAGTTGGGTGTGCTATTTACAGATTGGCTGTGTACAGCTACAGTGATCGGTAAGCAGCTCTGACAGCTGATGCTTAAAGTTAGAGAGGGAGATATGAGTCTCCAGCTTCAGTGATTTTTCAATTCGTTCCAAGCATTGGCAGTAGAGAACTGGAAGGAAAGGCGGCCAAAGAAAGTGTTGGCTTTGAAGATGACCAGTGAAATATACCTGCTGGAGTGCGTGCTACGAGTGGGTGTTGCTATGGTGACCAGTTAGCTGAGATAAGGCGGGGCTTTACCTAGCAAAGACTTATAGATGACCTGGAGACAGTGGGTTTGGCGACGAATATGTAGTGAGGGCCAGCCAACGAGGGCATACAGGTCGCAGTGGTAGGTAGTATATGGGGCTTTGGTGACAAAACGGATGGCACTGTGATAGACTACACCAGTTTGCTGAGTAGAGTGTTGGAGGCTATTTTATAAATGACATTGCCGAAGTTGAGGATCGGTAGGATGGTCAGTTTTATAAGGGTATGTTTGGCAGCATGCATGAAGCCGATTCTAGATTTAATTTTAGATTAGAGATGCTTAATGTGAGTCCGGAAGGAGAGTTTACAGTCTAACCAGACACCTAGGTATTTGTAGTTGTCCACATATTCTAAGTCAGAACAGTTCAGAGTAGTGATACTAGTCGGGCGGGTGCGGGCAGAAATCGGTTGAAGAGCATGCATTTAGTTTTACTAGCATTTAAAAGCACTTGGAGACCACGGAAGGAGTGTTGTATGGCATTGAAGCTTGGTTGGAGGTTGTTAACACAGTGTCCAAAGAAGGGCCAGATGTATACAGAATGGTGTCGTCTGCGTAGAGGTGGATCAGAGAATCACCAGCAGCAAGAGCGACATCATTGATATATACAGAGAAAAGAGTCGGCCCGAGAATTGAACCCTGTGGCACCCCCATAGAGACTGCCAGAGGTCCCTCCGATTTGACACACTGATTTCTATCTGAGAAGTAGTTGGTGAACCAGGCGAGGCAGTCATTTGAGAAACCAAGGCTATTGAGTCTGCCGATAAGAATGCAGTGATTGACAGAGTCGAAAGCCTTGGCCAGGTCGATGAAGACGGCTGCACAGTACTGTCTTTTATTGATGGCGGTTAGGATATCGTTTAGGATTTTGAGCGTTGCTGAGGTGCACCCATGACCAGCTCGGAAACCAGATTGCATAGTGGAGAAGGTACGGTGGGATTTGAAATGGTTGGTTATCTGTTTGTTAACTTGGCTTTCAAAGATTTTAGAAAGGCAAGGCAGGATGGATATAGGTCTTTAACAGTTTGGTTCTAGAGTGTCTCCCTCTTTGAAGAGGGGGATGACCGTGGCAGCTTTCCAATCATTGCGGATCTCAGATGATACGAAAAAGAGGTTGAGCAGGCTAGTATTATGGATTGCAACAATTTCAGCGGATAATTTTAGAAAAAGAGATTGTCTAGCCCAGCTGATTTGTAGGGATCCAGATTTTGCAACTCTTTCAGAACATCAGCTGTCTGGATTTGGGTGAAGGAGAAGCGGGGGGGCTTGGGCAAGTTGCTGCGGGGGGTGCAGAGCTGGGTAGGGGTAGGGGTCAGGATAGGGGTAGCCAGGTGGAAGCATGGCCAGCTGTAGAATGCTTATTGAAATGATCAATTATCATAGATTTATCGGTGGTGACAGTGTTTCCTAGCCTCAGTGCAGTGGGCAGCTGGGAGGAGGTGCTCTTATTCTTCATGGACTTTTTGGAATTAGTGCTACAGGATGCACATTTCTGTTTGAAAAAGCTAGCCTTAGCTTTCCTAACTGTACATTGGTTCCTGACTTCCATGAAAAGTTGCATATTGTGGGGGCTATTCAATGCTAATGCAGAATGCCACAGAATTTTTTTGTACTGGTCAAGGGCAGTCAAGTCTGGGGTGAATCAAGGGCTATATCTGTTCTTAGTTCTACATTTTTTGAACGGGGCATGCTTATTTAAGGTGGTGAGGAAAGCACTTTTAAAGAGCAACCAGGTATTCTCTACTGACGGGATGAGGTCAATATCCTTCCAGGATACCCTGGCCAAGTCGATTAGAAAGGCCTGCTCGCTGAAGTGTTTTAGGGAGCGTTTGACAGTGATGAGGGGTGGTCATTTGACCGCGGGCCCATTACGGACGCAGGCAATGAGGCAGTGATCGCTGAGATCCTGGTTGAAGACAGCAGAGGTGTATTTAGAGGGCAAGTTGGTCAGGATGATATCTAAGAGGGTGCCCATGGTTTCGGATTTAGGGTTGTACCTGGTAGGTTCCTTGATAATTTGTGTGAGATTGAGGGCATCTAGCTTAGATTGTAGGATGGGGTGTTAAGCATATCCCAGTTTAGGTCACCTAACAGTACGAATTCTGATGATAGATGGGGGGCAATCAATTCACATATGGTGTCCAGGACACAGCTGGGAGCTGAGGGGGGTCTATAACAAGCGGCAACGTTGAGAGACTTGTTTCTGGAAAGGTAGATTTTTAAAAGTAGGAGCTTGAATTGTTTGGGCACAGACCTGGATATTATGACAGAACTCTGCAGACTATCTCTGCAGTAGATTGCAACTCCGCCCCCTTTGGCAGTTCTATCTTGTCGGAAAATGTTGTAGTTGGGGATGGAAATTTCAGGATTTTTGGGGATTTTTGGGGGCCTTCCTAAGCCAGGATTCAGACACGGCTAGGACATCAGGGTTGGCAGAGTGTGCTAAAGCAATGAATTAAACAAACTTAGGGAGGAGGCTTCTGATGTTAGTAGAATGGGGGATAATGACTTTGAACTGGAGCTAATAATGACTGTTTTGCCCATTGATGTTTTCGAGTCACTAAACTTCGAGTCCGAATCAAGTTCTAAGTCCCCTGTGCTCGAATCCAAGTCCGAGCCACCAATGTGTAAAATGCGGTCCGCCAATACATGAATGATAATGGCTAGAATCAAGTTGTTTCTCTGAGGAAAAGAGGGAGACTTGGCTAGTACTTTGTCTACAGAACCTGGCTATGAAATGCAGTGGGGAAAGTGTGAGTGTTGAGCAAGACTACAAATTTAAAGACTTTTCTATACTCTAGGAAGAGAAAAACATAGCTAGACTGTTGTTTTACTATTAAACTTAATGCTGCTATTGTTTTTAATTTCATAAAGCAGCTTGTGTTTCTTAACCGTAGTCTGGATCTGAGTACCTCCTCGACCCTTCACCGAATGCGAACACATTTGGGTCTGTCTGATTGAGGACTTTTGAGGAAATGGAAACGTTGTGTACGTTGCCCATGCGTCGTCAATGAGCCGCGTGGTGCAATTCTGGGCAATCCTGTGACAAGTAGAGCTCTCCTTCAAGGAGTGAATGGGAGTCAATTGGGTGCAATATTACAAATATTTTCCGAGATATGAGAGAATTATTTTGTTCTCTATCATATCATATAGTTTTGGAATAGTGACATTACATACTTTCAAGGAAAATAAGCAGGTTTCTTGATTCATACCCTGACTTTGAGAATTGCGTGAAGATTAGCTTAGCAACCGCGTGACGCAGCATGACAACATGAACGCGATTGGTCGAAAGTCTGCTGGGTGGGGCGTTATACGTTCCTCTTTTTTAAATTTTTTAAATTTTATTTCACCTTTATTTTACCAGGTAGGCTAGTTGAGAACAAGTTCTCATTTACAACTGCGACCTGGCCAAGATAAAGTAAAGCAGTGCGACACAAACAACAACACAGTTACAACTGGAATAAACAAACGAAGGCTCCGTGCAGGATTTCGCCACAAGCGTACAGTCAATAAAACAATAGAAAACAAAGAAAGTCTATATACAGTGTGTGCAAATGGCGTGAGGAGGTAAGGCAATAAATAGGCCATAGTAGCGAAGTAATTACAATTTAGCAAATTAACACTGGAGTGATAGATGAGCAGATGGTGATGTGCAAGTAGAAATACTGGTGTGCAAAAGAGCAGAAAAGTAAATATAATCAATATGGGCATGAGGTAGGTAGATTGGGTGGGCTATTTACAGATGGACTATGTACAGCTGCAGCGATCGGTTAGCTGCTCAGATAGCTGATGTTTAAAGTTAGTGAGGGAAATATGTCTCCAGCTTCAGCGATTTTTGAAATTCGTTCCAGTCATTGGCAGCAGAGAACTGGAAGGAAAGGCGGCCAAATGAGGTGTTGGCTTTGGGGAGAGTACCCAAGAAAAAAAGACCTGAAAAAAGTATTTCCCAATGGGATTCCTGTCTCCTCTTTCTCTAATGTTGTCAATCAGATAGGTGTTGTGTTCCGCTTCCTGTGACAGGGCTTAATGTTGCCATGACTCCTCAGCTGTAATAGGTGTCAGAGCTTACCTGAGGATATTTAATAGACCTTAGTGTTAACCTTGTGACTATTGTCCGTTCACAGCAAATGGTCAGCTTTATGGTCTATGAGCTAACGTGAACCCTGGGTTGGTGTTTTCATATACTGTACATCAGTGTAGTTTTTCTAAATGCAGCTGTTTTGGTGGAATAGCCAAACATGTAAGATCAAGTCGACTGGATATGCATTCTTGAAGCAAGCTTTACCATCGAGGCATACTCAGCCGAACCACATAGACTCCAAAGCAAGTATGGAAAACCACTTGTTGGGTGGGAGTGAGATCTCCCCCATTCATTCTCAACATCCAAACAGCATCTGGAGGGATGAGGGACAATGGATAACGATCAAGTGCAAGATGACAGCGGCACCGTCCCTTTTATTTCCATGACAGTGGACACTGCAAACCCCGGCCCCCCAACTACTTAATTTACACCCCTCCAGACCAGAGGACACCAGATTGCAGACCACCCCTCCAGCCCGCACCAGCCCACCCCTCCAACCCCACTGCCCATCTCACCCTAGCCCAGTCTGTCCATCCACTCCTCCTGACCCCTTTCAGGCCTCCAGTCAGACCCACCGCATGGTAATTGATGAAAGAGGCCCCGGGAATCAAATGAGCTGGAAGGACATCAAGCGGCCGGTCTCTCTCCCCCAGCCTTGGGGAGTACGGCTGGTCTGACGCTGCCCCCCCAGAACCCTCATCTGTCCCCCGTCTCCAGGCCTGTAAAAGGCTGGTTAATGAAGCATAGGGAGGGAATTACACTAACGCTAACTGGCAGATGTCCTGTATTGTGCCCAGCTACAATAAACAATATGGCCGCCTCTTGCATATTAGCATGAGAAAAGGGGCTGCACTCAGAGAAGCAATGTTTTGACTCTTTTTTATGTGGTTGACTTTTTTCAGGTCTTTTTTTCTTGGGTACTCTTCTTTTTTGGGGGGCTTTGGTCGCTTGCCTTGTGTTTCCTAGCCAGCTTTCTCTGGCTGAGCTGCTGTCATAGACGGTTAGGTTGTTGGGTAACTTGTTGCTCTGTGTCACCTCCTGTGACATTGGTTTGCATCAAGTCAGGTTTTTTTGTGCATACTATCTGCAGATGAGAGATTAGATATTAATGTGAGGCTGATAGTTTGACATTATCCCCAGCCCTACAAGCTATTCACTGCTATTTGCAACTAAAATGGATAAACCCTGCATCATGAATCTTCACTTGCATCATGTACTACTGTATGACTGTTATATGAATGAACTGAAACAGGAGAGAGGAGATGGAGCATCGAGGGGGAATGGTTGTTGTTTGTATGTTTGTCCTCGAGTCACACTTCTGAGATAATTGGGGTTTTGTAGGAAATGCTGTTGAAAGGAAACATGTCGCAAATGGCCATTTAAAGCAAACAGAGAGGAGCTCATGGGGGCGGTACCATTGTGTCAGCTCCCTAAATAACTGCCTCTGCCCCTGTCTGTTGACCTGCTAGGTCATGGGTGGATGGATATTCAAAAAGGAAGGCCTGTTTACGCTCTCTAGCCTGCCACACACACACATTCCCTCTGCCCTGTATCTTCTCTAACACACAGACACACATCCAGGGTCCTGTCCCTATTCCGTGCATTGTGAGAGGCTCTAGTCCCCTCCCCTCGACCCTGGTCACCCCGCGCCGTTTGCTAATGTTTTCTTCTTGAGTGTGCAGCTCATTGTTTCAGCTCTTTTAATCACTCACCAGCTGCTAGGGTCAGTGAATGGAGCCCCGCGCGGGCCCAGGTCCATGTCACTTGTGAGGTCTTGGCGACGGGTTTCGGGGGGGTAGGCCACACCGCCGCCTGCTGCAACCCCAGCAGCAGGCCGATTCATGTCGCAACTGTGAAAGCGCCCCTCTTTCTCTCCCTCTCCAGTTCTCTTTCCCTCTCTTTCTTTTTTAATCTGCCCCAATCTCTCTGTCTCTATCACTCAAAAAGTCCCCACTGCCACTATCACCCTCAGTCCTTATGTTGTTGTGGCTGGGCTGAGAGTTTCCACCAGAATGAGGAAATGGCCGTTTATCCCTCCTCTCAGTCTTTCTCTCTCTCTCTCTCTCTCTCTCTCTCTCTCTCTCTCTCTCTCTCTCTCTCTCTCTCTCTCTCTCTCTCTCTCTCTCTCTCTCTCTCTCTCTCTCTCTCTCTCTCTCTCTCTCTCTCTCTCTCTCTCTCTCTCTTTCTCCTTTCTTTCTCTCTCCCCGGACTGAGTGCTTGTGGGTATTAGGGCCTGTGGGGCCGTCCTTGGCTACAGCTTGAACTAGTGGGTCTACAATGATCAATCCTCCTCAGCTCGGCCCAGACAGCTGCAGGGTGGGCAGGGAAGGAGGCAGAGAGGCCCACCACCAACAGATCGAGGTAGCATCCCAAATGGCACCCTATTCCCTTTGTAGTACACTACTTTTGACCAGGGCTTATAGGGAACAGGGTGCCATTTGGAACACATATAAGAACTACTCCCCACAGCAACATGTCTTTCCTGCCCTGCTCTCTCTCCACAGTCGTGTCAGTTATCAGCATCTGCCACACAAAGGCTTTAAAGGGACACGCTCTCTTTTTTCCTAGTCGACAGGCTGCTACACCGCCTACAAGGCCTCAGTGATTTAACTTCTCTCTGTGGGACTTCTCAGTGTTCTGAGGCCTGTTGATGGTTGATTTAGAAGAGAAACCAATGATGCTGAAGCATTGCACCCTCTGTCAGGGATATCAGGTGTATTTTCTCAGTGTCCATGTGTCATGTTGTACCTGTTAAGACTGTGTCTGAATGTCCATGTGTCCTAACAGGATATGATGTACCAGCTGCTGCAGGGGTTGGACTTCCTGCACTCACACCGTGTGGTTCACCGGGACCTGAAACCCCAGAACATCCTGGTCACCAGCGGAGGACAGATAAAACTGGCCGACTTCGGTCTTGCCAGAATATACAGCTTTCAGATGGCCCTGACCTCCGTGGTGAGAACCTTACTGTTATACACCTGTTATAAACCTCTTATAAACTGTTAAAACACCAGAATATACAGCTTTCAGATGGCCCTGACCTCCGTGGTGAGAACCTTACTGTTATACACCTGTTATAAACCTCTTATAAACTGTTAAAACACCAGAATATACAGCTTTCAGATGGCCCTGACCTCTGTGGTGAGAACCTTACTGTTATACACCTGTTATAAACCTCTTATAAACTGTTAAAACACCAGAATATACAGCTTTCAGATGGCCCTGACCTCCGTGGTGAGAACCTTACTGTTATACACCTGTTATAAACCTCTTATAAACTGTTAAAACACCAGAATATACAGCTTTCAGATGGCCCTGACCTCCTTGGTGAGCATTTTAACATTATACCAGTACCAATCTCATTCCCAGACACTTCCGCCCAAATGCGCGAAGAGTCTGTTGGACCAATGCGTCAAACTTTGCCTTCTTTGAGCCATCATGAAATATCATTAAGTCTTAGTCACATTTTTTGTCATTTGAATAATGATTTAGTCTAGTTATTGTAAAAAATTATGAAAACACTGGGCCATTTTAGTCAACTAAATGCCCTTTCATTTTAGTTACATTTTAATCATATCACATTTGTATTGCCTCATTAACTTTTACTGCCTCAGAAACCCGGATCCGGGAGCACCCCCCACCCCCCACACACTGATTAGCATAGATAGCATAGCTTCAGAAGTAGATAGTAGCATCTAAATATCATTAAATCACAAGTCCAAGACACCAGATGAAAGATACAGATCTTGTGAATAAAGCCACCATTTCAGATTTTTAAAATGTTTTACAGGGAAGACAAAATATGTAAATCTATTAGCTAAACACGTTAGCAAAATACACCACTATTCTAACTCCATCAGTTTCTTACTCCTTCAGGTGCTATCACCAATTCGGCTCAACTAAGATATTGATAGCCAATAACCTATAAAAAAACCCATCAGATGACAGTCTGATAACATATTCATGGTATAGGATAGTTTTTGTTAGAAAAAAGTGCATATTTCAGGTAGAAATCACAGTTTACAATTGCACCGACCATCACAAATCCACTAGAATTACTAGATAGAGCAACGTGTATGACCAATTTACTCATCATAAAACATTTCATAAAAATAGACAAAGCATAGCAATGGAAAGACCCAGTTCTTGTGATTTCAGACCATATTTCAGATTTTCTAAGCGTTTTTCAGCGAAAACACAATAAATCGATAAGTTAGCATACTACATGTTCCAACGTTACCAGAGCATCGATTCCAGCCAAAGAGCGCTATATAACGTAACCACCGCCAAAAGATATTAATTTTTTCACTAACCTTCTCAGAATTCTTCCGATGACACTCCTGTAACATCATTTTACAACATACATATACAGTTTGTTCGAAAAGGTGCATATTTAGCCATACAAAACCGTGGTTACACAATGAAAATACTAGGAAATCAAGCCTCAATATGTCTGACGTCATCTATCAGAGTGATCTAGTTTAATTAAAAGCTAATCATATACTTGACTAAAAAATACAGGGTTGACAGGAATCGAAAGACAAATTAGTTCTTAATGCAACCGCTGATTTACATTTTTAAAATTATCCTTACTTTTCAATACAGGGTTGGCCAAGTGAAGCTATACCAAACAAAATGGCGATGTATGCGTTTAAAATATTTCGACAGAAACACGGTTTATCATATTAAATATTGCTTACTTTGAGCTGATCTTCCATCATATTCTTGGGCAATGTATCCTTTCTATGTTATAAACGTCTTTTGGTCGATAGATGTCCTCTGTCCTTCGAAATGTCCACTAACAACGACCGAGACCGCGAAACGTTCCCAAAGCTAGAAAGTGCACGACAAATAAATTCCTCAGAATCGCACTAAACGGATATAAATTGCTATAAAACGGTTAAAATTCACTACCTTATGATGTTTTTAACAACTATAACGACTGAAAACATGACCGGAGAAATACTGCTGGTTAGAAAACGATTTGGAACGAGGCAGGTCCGATGGCCTTCACGCTTGAGGCGCACGTTGAGAAAGAGGGGTCTCTGTACATTTTTGTCATTTATAATGGCTGTGAACGTCCCATAGAGTTCATTGAAAACGTGATGACGTACAGACACCCAGAGGAAGACGTAGGTAGTGTCGGTTTCTTCATAGCATTCACTGTGGCCTTATAAACAGACCCCAGATCAGAGGTAAAAATTTCTGAAATCTGAACCCTGTCATGAAAAGTGCTGTAGAAATTGTTCTGTACCACTCAGAGACAAAATTTCAACTCCTATAGAAACTATAGACTGTTTTCTATCCAATAATAACAATAATATGCATATTGTACGATCAAGAATTGAGTACGAGGCAGTTTAATTTGGAAATGTAAAAAAAAAAATAATGCTAACAGCTCCCCCTATTGACAAAAGGTTTTAACCTATAGTAAACAAATCACTGACTTCCATGTGCTCAAACATACAGTGCGTTCGGAAAGTATTCAGACCCCTTCACTTTTTCAACGTTTTGTTACGTACAGCCTTATTCTAAAATGTAGCGCCGATATTATGGGTAATATCTTTTGAATGGTAATGGCTTGAATCAAGCCGTTTCTCCCAGGAACAGAGGGAGACTTGGCTAGTACTTTGGCTACAGAACCTGGCTATGAAATGCAGTGAGGAAAGTGTGAGGGTTGAGCAAGACTACAAATTTAAAGACTTCTATACTCTAGGGAAAGAAAAACATAGCTAGACTGTTGTTTTACTATTACACTTAATGCTGCTATTGTTTTTAATTTCATAAAGCAGCTTGACCAGGAAAAGGGTAGCTAACTAGAAGGCTGGCGGTGACTGGTTAGCTACGGAGAAACAATAAAGTAGCCTGCGTGATGTGTGTAATAGGAGGCGGAGCGAAGCTTGTCTGCCTGTCTGCCCACACTCAACACTTGCTTCCCCGCAGCGCACCAGCTGATGTAGGCTAGGCTGTGTGTGCCGGGTGTGGCGCGTCCTTCCCACTGCTGAACAGAACTGCGCTGTGCGTCTGTTCTGCTAATATTATTTGTACTTATCACTGAAAAACTCTCAATCACTCCAAAAAACTATTGTAGTAAGATTTTAGTCACAGAGATAATTTAGTCTCGTCATAGTCAACTGAAATTAAACATATTCTTTGTTTAGTTATATTTTTTTCTGAGTCTATTTAGTTAGTTATAGTCTCGTAAATTAACACAGAAAAATAGGTATTTGGTGAATATTTGAGTCACTATTTTTGTTGACGAAATTAACACTGGATTAATCTACCAACCAATCATCTCCCACAACACCTTCCCCGTACGCTAGCACACCTCAAGCACAGAGCCACGCCTCGCAGTTGTGTGATTCGCTAAAATTAAATGATGATAAATACTTTACTCAGTAAGGTTACTCCCATAGAATTCTACGGTCACTCCAACTAAGGCTGACTTTGAATTGTTGCTGTACCAGGCTTATATGCGCTGTTCACAATAGCCTAGGTATGAGGTTATACCAGGTTATACCAGTTACTGGCTAAAGGATATATAATAGACTAAGTCAAATACTTTTTGGAAAGTATTTGAGGTGCTTGATTTTCCTTGGGTTGCACTTTTTGTAGTATTCCATTGGTTCAATTATACATGGAAAACCAAACCTCCCAAAATATTTCACATACTTGACACAAGTCTGTTACATATAGCCAGCCTGGTTCCTCTTCCTATAGTCTCACTAGTCAGAGCCCATAGTCTCAAGCAGCATACGTCTGGTCAATATCAGGTAATTAGATAACAGATAGTTAAGAGATGACATAACAGAGGTTATGTATTGGGACTGTGTGTGTTACTTCCCAATGTAAAGAATATTTTTTAAAGAATATCTCCCTCAGCCCTCTCCAACACAAAATAATTGTTCTTCTGGGACAAACGACTGGCTTCAGGCCCTTCTTCTAAAAACCCGATCTCCCAGTTTTTATCCTCCTCCCTCCTTCTCTTCCTTCACTCTCTCTGTCCATCTTTATCTAATTTTCTGCTCCTCTCCTATCGGTCGGTTGGTGCGCTCTTATTTCTCCAATTGGGTGAACTTCCACTTACTGTATGTGTGCGCATCCCAAATGGCACCCTATTCCCTTATAGTGCACTACTTTTGACCAGGACCTAAAAGGCCCACTGTGCACTATATAGGGAATAGGGTGCCATTTGGAACACAGTCTATGTTTTACTGAGCTGGTCTACCAATGAGAAGATAAGTATCCTGAGTGGGAGGTGAGAGTGAGACTATAAAACATTGGGACATGAGGCCATAGAACATCCCAATGTCTTGATGAGAGAGAGAGAGAGAGAGAGAGAGAGAGAGAGAGAGAGAGAGAGAGAGAGAGAGAGAGAGAGAGAGAGAGAGAGAGAGAGAGAGAGAGAGAGAGAGGCCACTAGGTAAAGGGTGACTTCTTCTCAGCATCCCAAATGGCATCCTATTCCCTTTTAGTGCACTACTTTTAATCTGGACCCTATGGTAGTGCACTACAAGGGAATAGGGTGCCATTTGGGAAGCAGACAGAGCGTTTTCTGGTGTCAGTCTGAAGTCTGGAGTCCCTCAGGTAGAATGGGGAGTGTGACAGGCAAACAGAGAGAGAGACTGAAAGGATGAGAGAGAGACAGAAAGAGAGCGAGACAGACAGAACGAGAGAAAGACAGACAGAACGAGAGAGAGACAGACAAAACGAGAGAGACAGACAAAACGAGAGAGACAGACAGACAGAACGAGAGAGCGAGACAGACAAAACGAGAGCGAGACAGACAGAATGAGAGACAGAGAGACTGACAAAACGAGAGAGAGACAGAACGAGAGAGAGAAGGCAGGATGGTCTCCTGGGACACAGATGAAAAGCGGCTAATGTGATGTAGCGGGCACTGAAGGGCACCAGCCTGCACGGCAGAGAGAAGACCAGTAAACGATATGGGGTGTGCAGAGTGAGATTGAAGGAAGGGCTGAAGAGACGCAAGTCTCAGGAATCCCTGAAGTGGACGTGACAAGGATGAAATAGACAGTGAGAGAGGGAGCCTGGCGGGGGGACGGAGAGAGATTGAGTCAGCGATACCACCCCCCCTTACTCCTCCTCCTCCTACCCTTCTTCCATCAAGGCTTTGAAGTGGGACTGTCTTGCACTGGGCTCTGATGTCCAGAAATAGCAGGACAGGGGATGACAGAGAGAGGGAGAAGGTCTGAAAGGGATGGGAGCAGGGAGAGATGAGACGTTATTAGATTAGCAGACCTTAACAAGAGTATTTCAGGACTAACTGAGGACATTCATTTATCTGTGGGAATAGTGATGTGAATATACAAATATGTATAGTATTATATTACTTATACAAAGTAAAGATGGCCAAATATGTCCAAGGGAGACATTGTTGTTTCATTTCTAAATGTTTGAGGATCAACTTTATGAAGCACTACCTAGAGAAATGAACAGACAGTCAAGTTAAGATGTGTCATCCAATGTGTACCTGGCCTGTGGTTCTATTTGCTGGGTTCAGTTATTTTATGATAGACGGGGCATGGCCACATCTTGTTAGGTTGACAGTTAGAGCTTCTGTTCTGGAAATTCACCTGGGAATCCACCTTAGGCATCGGTGACAGAAATACAGATCCTGTGTGTGTGTGTGTGTGTGTGTGTGTGTGTGTGTGTGTGTGTGTGTGTGTGTGTGTGTGTGTGTGTGTGTGTGTGTGTGTGTGTGTGTGTGTGTGTGTGTGTGTGTGTGTGTGTGTGTGTGTGTGCGCGTGTGTGTGGGGGTTCCAGATTAATGTTCCTGTATGTGTGTGTGTGTGTGTGTCTGGAATCCCCCTATCTCCCTCCCCAGTGATGTTTCCTATGGCTCAGATAAAGAATGCCCTGCCGTGACTGTGCTCTCACTCAGTATGCAAAAACACAACCCATTCACAGTTAGAGACGCGGTACACACACACACACACTCACACACACACACACACACACACACACACACACACACACACACACACACACACACTCATAGTAGGATTTGTCCCTTTCTGTCCGATGATAAAGGATGATACCCACCAGTTACCAACACACTGAGAGTGGCCTGTCTAGTTATAAAAGGGCACAGTTACAGGCAGAAGTGGCAGCCAAGCAGCCCAGGTACATACAACTCATTACCACACCTGGCTCCGCTTGACTCATTCCAAACTACCCAGGGCACTGAGAAATGCTGTCTCTGAATAGAAGATGTGTCTGTTCTGTCTCCATCACAGTCAGGATATGAATCAATATGATTCATATTCTGCTTTCTTACAGAGTATATGAGAGCTGAATTTGCATAAGGTACAAAAAGGGCCTCTTCTGGATTTTTCTTTCCTCAACTGAAACTGTTCTAATTCAGAAAGGCAGTTGACGGTTTATGACAACTGAACTTCTCTTTTATGTGTTACATGTGTCTGTGTGTGTCTCTGTGTGTGTGTGTGTGTGTGTGTGTGTGTGTGTGTGTGTGTGTGTGTGTGTGTGTGTGTGTGTGTGTGTGTGTGTGTGTGTGTGTGTGTGTGTGTGTGTGTGTGTGTGTGTGTGTGTGTGTGTATGTGTGATGGGGTCGCTGCATCCCTCAGAGGCCCCCTGACAGTTCCTCCCCTGAGTGAAAGGGGGACTCAGGGACCACCCATCGGGTGGCGCAGAGGTGCAGATCAGGCTGACCCTGGGAGTGGCTGGGGGTCCAATGCTTTGTTTATTGTTTTAGAATGACCTCAGGCTCCTGACACCTGATTGTCTGTCTCTGAGTGACACGCCGATGTGTAAAGCTGCAGAGTTAAGCTGATGGCTTAGGAAAGAGGAAAAGAGACAACCATGTCCTTTTTCCTCCCATCAAACTGAGGATTATCAACCTTTTGCTTTTCTCACAAGCACATGCAGCACATTGAGGGGAAAACATGTTTGTTTTTTATGTATTTTGGTCCCTAAATCAAAAGCTATGAGATCTTGTCCCTCGCTTCAAGACGCTTTGGCCACACCAGAACAAACTCCTAATGGTCTGTTTCCTCAAGGCATATTTAGAACCATATAGTGGCTCATTATTATAATTGATTCGGCCTGTGGGGGTTTCCCTGTCCGTCCGTCCATTCATACCACGGTCAGTCATTATAATGGGAAGCAGACTGACTGGATTGTCCCATGAATGGAATTAGGCACACACACACACACACACACACACACACACACACACACACACACACACACACACACACACACACACACACACACACACACACACACACACACACACACACACACACACACACACACACACACACACACACATACACACACACACACACACACACACACACACAAACACACACATTCTCTCTCCCGGGGAAGCATCATGTGCACTGCGTTGCTTCATTCCCACTGATTGTTGTTACATATTTCCAGCTACCAAAATAAACGGTGGTCGTTGTAATACCAAGGGTGAAGAGACATAGATACAGGTGTTAGTGTGGGGTATGTTTCTCCACATAGATACAGGTGTTAGTGTGGGGTATGTTTCTCCACATAGATACAGGTGTTAGTGTGGGGTATGTTTCTCCACATAAATACAGGTGTTAGTGTGGGGTATGTTTCTCCACATAGATACAGGTGTTAGTGTGGGGTATGTTTCTCCACATAGATACAGGTGTTAGTGTGGGGTATGTTTCTCCACATATATACAGGTGTTAGTGTGGGGTATGTTTTTCCACATAGATACAGGTGTTAGTGTGGGGTATGTTTCTCCACATAGATACAGGTGTTAGTGTGGGGTATGTTTCTCCACATAGATACAGGTGTTAGTGTGGGGTATGTTTCTCCACATAGATACAGGTGTTAGTGTGGGGTATGTTTCTCCACATAAATACAGGTGTTAGTGTGGGGTATGTTTCTCCACATAGATACAAGTGTTAGTGTGGGGTATGTTTCTCCACATAGATACAGGTGTTAGTGTGGGGTATGTTTCTCCACATAGATACAGGTGTTAGTGTGGGGTATGTTTTTCCACATAGATACAGGTGTTAGTGTGGGGTATGTTTCTCCACATAGATACAGGTGTTAGTGTGGGGTATGTTTCTCCACATAGATACAGGTGTTAGTGTGGGGTATGTTTCTCCACATAGATACAGGTGTTAGTGTGGGGTATGTTTCTCCACATAGATACAGGTCTTAGTGTGGGGTATGTTTCTCCACATAGATACAGGTGTTAGTGTGGGGTATGTTTTTCCACATAGATACAGGTGTTAGTGTGGGGTATGTTTCTCCACATAGATACAGGTGTTAGTGTGGGGTATGTTTCTCCACATAAATACAGGTGTTAGTGTGGGGTATGTTTCTCCACATAGATACAGGTGTTAGTGTGGGGTATGTTTCTCCACATAGATACAGGTGTTAGTGTGGGGTATGTTTCTCCACATAAATACAGGTGTTAGTGTGGGGTATGTTTCTCCACATAGATACAGGTGTTAGTGTGGGGTATGTTTCTCCACATAGATACAGGTGTTAGTGTGGGGTATGTTTCTCCACATAGATACAGGTGTTAGTGTGGGGTATGTTTCTCCACATAAATACAGGTGTTAGTGTGGGGTATGTTTCTCCACATAGATACAGGTGTTAGTGTGGGGTATGTTTCTCCACATAGATACAGGTGTTAGTGTGGGGTATGTTTCTCCACATAGATACAGGTGTTAGTGTGGGGTATGTTTCTCCACATAGATACAGGTGTTAGTGTGGGGTATGTTTCTCCACATAGATACAGGTGTTAGTGTGGGTTATGTTTCTCCACATAGATAAAGGTGTTAGTGTGGGGTATGTTTTTCCCCATAGATACAGGTGTTAGTGTGGGGTATGTTTCTCTACATAGATACAGGTGTTAGTGTGGGGTATGTTTCTCCACATAGATACAGGTGTTAGTGTGGGGTATGTTTCTCCACATAGATACAGGTGTTAGTGTGGGGTATGTTTCTCCACATAGATACAGGTGTTAGTGTGGGGTATGTTTCTCCACATAAATACAGGTGTTAGTGTGGGGTATGTTTCTCCACATAGATACAGGTGTTGGTGTGGGGTATGTTTCTCCACATAGATACAGGTGTTAGTGTGGGGTATGTTTCTCCACATAGATACAGGTGTTAGTGTGGGGTATGTTTCTCCACATAAATACAGGTGTTAGTGTGGGGTATGTTTCTCCACATAGATACAGGTGTTAGTGTGGGGTTTGTTTCTCCACATAGATACAGGTGTTAGTGTGGGGTATGTTTCTCCACATAGATACAGGTGTTAGTGTGGGGTATGTTTCTCCACATAGATACAGGTGTTAGTGTGGGGTGGAGGTTTGTTTCTCCACATAGATACAGGTGTTAGTGTGGGGTATGTTTCTCCACATAGATACAGGTGTTAGTGTGGGGTATGTTTCTCCACATAGATACAGGTGTTAGTGTGGGGTATGTTTCTCCACATAGATACAGGTGTTAGTGTGGGTTATGTTTCTCCACATAGATAAAGGTGTTAGTGTGGGGTATGTTTTTCCCCATAGATACAGGTGTTAGTGTGGGGTATGTTTCTCTACATAGATACAGGTGTTAGTGTGGGGTATGTTTCTCCACATAGATACAGGTGTTAGTGTGGGGTATGTTTCTCCACATCGATACAGGTGTTAGTGTGGGGTATGTTTCTCCACATAGATACAGGTGTTAGTGTGGGGTATGTTTTTCCACATAGATACAGGTGTTAGTGTGGGGTATGTTTCTCCACATAGATACAGGTGTTAGTGTGGGGTATGTTTCTCCACATAGATACAGGTGTTAGTGTGGGGTATGTTTCTCCACATAGATACAGGTGTTAGTGTGGGGTATGTTTCTCCACATAGATACAGGTGTTAGTGTGGGGTATGTTTCTCCACATAGATACAGGTGTTAGTGTGGGGTATGTTTCTCCACATAAATACAGGTGTTAGTGTGGGGTATGTTTCTCCACATAGATACAGGTGTTAGTGTGGGGTATGTTTCTCCACATAGATACAGGTGTTAGTGTGGGGTATGTTTCTCCACATAAGTACAGGTGTTAGTGTGGGGTATGTTTCTCCACATAGGTACAGGTGTTAGTGTGGGGTATGTTTCTCCACATAGATACAGGTGATAGTGTGGGGTATGTTTCTCCACATAGATACAGGTGTTAGTGTGGGGTATGTTTCTCCACATAGATACAGGTGTTAGTGTGGGGTATGTTTCTCCACATAGATACAGGTGTTAGTGTGGGGTATGTTTCTCCACATAGATACAGGTGTTAGTGTGGGGTATGTTTCTCCACATAGATACAGGTGTTAGTGTGGGGTATGTTTCTCCACATAGATACAGGTGTTAGTGTGGGGTATGTTTCTCCACATAGATACAGGTGTTAGTGTGGGGTATGTTTCTCCACATAGATACAGGTGTTAGTGTGGGGTATGTTTCTCCACATAGATACAGGTGTTAGTGTGGGGTATGTTTCTCCACATAAGTACAGGTGTTAGTGTGGGGTATGTTTCTCCACATAGATACAGGTGTTAGTGTGGGGTATGTTTCTCCACATAGATACAGGTGTTAGTGTGGGGTATGTTTCTCCACATAGATACAGGTGTTAGTGTGGGGTATGTTTCTCCACATAGATACAGGTGTTAGTGTGGGGTATGTTTCTCCACATAGATACAGGTGTTAGTGTGGGGTATGTTTCTCCACATAGATACAGGTGTTAGTGTGGGGTATGTTTCTCCACATAGATACAGGTGTTAGTGTGGGGTATGTTTCTCCACATAAGTACAGGTGTTAGTGTGGGGTATGTTTCTCCACATAGATACAGGTGTTAGTGTGGGGTATGTTTCTCCACATAGATACAGGTGTTAGTGTGGGGTATGTTTCTCCACATAGATACAGGTGTTAGTGTGGGGTATGTTTCTCCACATAGATACAGGTGTTAGTGTGGGGTATGTTTCTCCACATAGATACAGGTGTTAGTGTGGGGTATGTTTCTCCACATAGATACAGGTGTTAGTGTGGGGTATGTTTCTCCACATAAATACAGGTGTTAGTATGGGGTATGTTTCTCCACATAGATACAGGTGTTAGTGTGGGGTATGTTTCTCCACATAGATACAGGTGTTAGTGTGGGGTATGTTTCTCCACATAGATACAGGTGTTAGTGTGGGGTATGTTTCTCCACATAGATACAGGTGTTAGTGTGGGGTATGTTTCTCCACATAGATACAGGTGTTAGTGTGGGGTATGTTTCTCCACATAGATACAGGTGTTAGTGTGGGTTATGTTTCTCCACATAGATACAGGTGTTAGTGTGGGGTATGTTTTTCCCCATAGATACAGGTGTTAGTGTGGGGTATGTTTCTCTACATAGATACAGGTGTTAGTGTGGGGTATGTTTCTCCACATAGATACAGGTGTTAGTGTGGGGTATGTTTCTCCACATAGATACAGGTGTTAGTGTGGGGTATGTTTCTCCACATAGATACAGGTGTTAGTGTGGGGTATGTTTTTCCACATAGATACAGGTGTTAGTGTGGGGTATGTTTCTCCACATAGATACAGGTGTTAGTGTGGGGTATGTTTCTCCACATAGATACAGGTGTTAGTGTGGGGTATGTTTCTCCACATAGATACAGGTGTTAGTGTGGGGTATGTTTTTCCACATAGATACAGGTGTTAGTGTGGGGTATGTTTCTCCACATAGATACAGGTGTTAGTGTGGGGTATGTTTCTCCACATAAATACAGGTGTTAGTGTGGGGTATGTTTCTCCACATAGATACAGGTGTTAGTGTGGGGTATGTTTCTCCACATAGATACAGGTGTTAGTGTGGGGTATGTTTCTCCACATAAGTACAGGTGTTAGTGTGGGGTATGTTTCTCCACATAGGTACAGGTGTTAGTGTGGGGTATGTTTCTCCACATAGATACAGGTGATAGTGTGGGGTATGTTTCTCCACATAGATACAGGTGTTAGTGTGGGGTATGTTTCTCCACATAGATACAGGTGTTAGTGTGGGGTATGTTTCTCCACATAGATACAGGTGTTAGTGTGGGGTATGTTTCTCCACATAGATACAGGTGTTAGTGTGGGGTATGTTTCTCCACATAGATACAGGTGTTAGTGTGGGGTATGTTTCTCCACATAGATACAGGTGTTAGTGTGGGGTATGTTTCTCCACATAGATACAGGTGTTAGTGTGGGGTATGTTTCTCCACATAGATACAGGTGTTAGTGTGGGGTATGTTTCTCCACATAGATACAGGTGTTAGTGTGGGGTATGTTTCTCCACATAGATACAGGTGTTAGTGTGGGGTATGTTTCTCCACATAAGTACAGGTGTTAGTGTGGGGTATGTTTCTCCACATAGATACAGGTGTTAGTGTGGGGTATGTTTCTCCACATAGATACAGGTGATAGTGTGGGGTATGTTTCTCCACATAGATACAGGTGTTAGTGTGGGGTATGTTTCTCCACATAGATACAGGTGTTAGTGTGGGGTATGTTTCTCCACATAGATACAGGTGTTAGTGTGGGGTATGTTTCTCCACATAGATACAGGTGTTAGTGTGGGGTATGTTTCTCCACATAGATACAGGTGTTAGTGTGGGGTATGTTTCTCCACATAGATACAGGTGTTAGTGTGGGGTATGTTTCTCCACATAGATACAGGTGTTAGTGTGGGGTATGTTTCTCCACATAGATACAGGTGTTAGTGTGGGGTATGTTTCTCCACATAGATACAGGTGTTAGTGTGGGGTATGTTTCTCCACATAGATACAGGTGTTAGTGTGGGGTATGTTTCTCCACATAGATACAGGTGTTAGTGTGGGGTATGTTTCTCCACATAAATACAGGTGTTAGTGTGGGGTATGTTTCTCCACATAGATACAGGTGTTAGTGTGGGGTATGTTTCTCCACATAGATACAGGTGATAGTGTGGGGTATGTTTCTCCACATAGATACAGGTGTTAGTGTGGGGTATGTTTCTCCACATAGATACAGGTGTTAGTGTGGGGTATGTTTCTCCACATAGATACAGGTGTTAGTGTGGGGTATGTTTCTCCACATAGATACAGGTGTTAGTGTGGGGTATGTTTCTCCACATAGATACAGGTGTTAGTGTGGGGTATGTTTCTCCACATCGATACAGGTGTTAGTGTGGGGTATGTTTCTCCACATAGATACAGGTGTTAGTGTGGGGTATGTTTCTCCACATAGATACAGGTGTTAGTGTGGGGTATGTTTCTCCACATAGATACAGGTGTTAGTGTGGGGTATGTTTCTCCACATAGATACAGGTGTTAGTGTGGGGTATGTTTCTCCACATAGATACAGGTGTTAGTGTGGGGTATGTTTCTCCACATAGATACAGGTGTTAGTGTGGGGTATGTTTCTCCACATAGATACAGGTGTTAGTGTGGGGTATGTTTCTCCACATAGATACAGGTGTTAGTGTGGGGTATGTTTCTCCACATAGATACAGGTGTTAGTGTGGGGTATGTTTCTCCACATAGATACAGGTGTTAGTGTGGGGTATGTTTCTCCACATAGATACAGGTGTTAGTGTGGGGTATGTTTCTCCACATAGATACAGGTGTTAGTGTGGGGTATGTTTCTCCACATAGATACAGGTGTTAGTGTGGGGTATGTTTCTCCACATAGATACAGGTGTTAGTGTGGGGTATGTTTCTCCACATAGATACAGGTGTTAGTGTGGGGTATGTTTCTCCACATAAGTACAGGTGTTAGTGTGGGGTATGTTTCTCCACATAGATACAGGTGTTAGTGTGGGGTATGTTTCTCCACATAGATACAGGTGATAGTGTGGGGTATGTTTCTCCACATAGATACAGGTGTTAGTGTGGGGTATGTTTCTCCACATAGATACAGGTGTTAGTGTGGGGTATGTTTCTCCACATAGATACAGGTGTTAGTGTGGGGTATGTTTCTCCACATAGATACAGGTGTTAGTGTGGGGTATGTTTCTCCACATAGATACAGGTGTTAGTGTGGGGTATGTTTCTCCACATAGATACAGGTGTTAGTGTGGGGTATGTTTCTCCACATAGATACAGGTGTTAGTGTGGGGTATGTTTCTCCACATAGATACAGGTGTTAGTGTGGGGTATGTTTCTCCACATAGATACAGGTGTTAGTGTGGGGTATGTTTCTCCACATAGATACAGGTGTTAGTGTGGGGTATGTTTCTCCACATAGATACAGGTGTTAGTGTGGGGTATGTTTCTCCACATAAGTACAGGTGTTAGTGTGGGGTATGTTTCTCCACATAGATACAGGTGTTAGTGTGGGGTATGTTTCTCCACATAGATACAGGTGATAGTGTGGGGTATGTTTCTCCACATAGATACAGGTGTTAGTGTGGGGTATGTTTCTCCACATAGATACAGGTGTTAGTGTGGGGTATGTTTCTCCACATAGATACAGGTGTTAGTGTGGGGTATGTTTCTCCACATAGATACAGGTGTTAGTGTGGGGTATGTTTCTCCACATAGATACAGGTGTTAGTGTGGGGTATGTTTCTCCACATAGATACAGGTGTTAGTGTGGGGTATGTTTCTCCACATAGATACAGGTGTTAGTGTGGGGTATGTTTCTCCACATAGATACAGGTGTTAGTGTGGGGTATGTTTCTCCACATAGATACAGGTGATAGTGTGGGGTATGTTTCTCCACATAGATACAGGTGTTAGTGTGGGGTATGTTTCTCCACATAGATACAGGTGTTAGTGTGGGGTATGTTTCTCCACATAGATACAGGTGTTAGTGTGGGGTATGTTTCTCCACATAGATACAGGTGTTAGTGTGGGGTATGTTTCTCCACATAGATACAGGTGTTAGTGTGGGGTATGTTTCTCCACATAGATACAGGTGTTAGTGTGGGGTATGTTTCTCCACATAGATACAGGTGTTAGTGTGGGGTATGTTTCTCCACATAGATACAGGTGTTAGTGTGGGGTATGTTTCTCCACATAGATACAGGTGTTAGTGTGGGGTATGTTTCTCCACATAGATACAGGTGTTAGTGTGGGGTATGTTTCTCCACATAGATACAGGTGTTAGTGTGGGGTATGTTTCTCCACATAGATACAGGTGTTAGTGTGGGGTATGTTTCTCCACATAGATACAGGTCTTAGTGTGGGGTATGTTTCTCCACATAGATACAGGTGTTAGTGTGGGGTATGTTTTTCCACATAGATACAGGTGTTAGTGTGGGGTATGTTTCTCCACATAGATACAGGTGTTAGTGTGGGGTATGTTTCTCCACATAAATACAGGTGTTAGTGTGGGGTATGTTTCTCCACATAGATACAGGTGTTAGTGTGGGGTATGTTTCTCCACATAGATACAGGTGTTAGTGTGGGGTATGTTTCTCCACATAAATACAGGTGTTAGTGTGGGGTATGTTTCTCCACATAGATACAGGTGTTAGTGTGGGGTATGTTTCTCCACATAGATACAGGTGTTAGTGTGGGGTATGTTTCTCCACATAGATACAGGTGTTAGTGTGGGGTATGTTTCTCCACATAAATACAGGTGTTAGTGTGGGGTATGTTTCTCCACATAGATACAGGTGTTAGTGTGGGGTATGTTTCTCCACATAGATACAGGTGTTAGTGTGGGGTATGTTTCTCCACATAGATACAGGTGTTAGTGTGGGGTATGTTTCTCCACATAGATACAGGTGTTAGTGTGGGGTATGTTTCTCCACATAGATACAGGTGTTAGTGTGGGTTATGTTTCTCCACATAGATACAGGTGTTAGTGTGGGGTATGTTTTTCCCCATAGATACAGGTGTTAGTGTGGGGTATGTTTCTCTACATAGATACAGGTGTTAGTGTGGGGTATGTTTCTCCACATAGATACAGGTGTTAGTGTGGGGTATGTTTCTCCACATAGATACAGGTGTTAGTGTGGGGTATGTTTCTCCACATAGATACAGGTGTTAGTGTGGGGTATGTTTTTCCACATAGATACAGGTGTTAGTGTGGGGTATGTTTCTCCACATAGATACAGGTGTTAGTGTGGGGTATGTTTCTCCACATAGATACAGGTGTTAGTGTGGGGTATGTTTCTCCACGTAGATACAGGTGTTAGTGTGGGGTATGTTTTTCCACATAGATACATGTGTTAGTGTGGGGTATGTTTCTCCACATAGATACAGGTGTTAGTGTGGGGTATGTTTCTCCACATAAATACAGGTGTTAGTGTGGGGTATGTTTCTCCACATAGATACAGGTGTTAGTGTGGGGTATGTTTCTCCACATAGATACAGGTGTTAGTGTGGGGTATGTTTCTCCACATAAGTACAGGTGTTAGTGTGGGGTATGTTTCTCCACATAGGTACAGGTGTTAGTGTGGGGTATGTTTCTCCACATAGATACAGGTGATAGTGTGGGGTATGTTTCTCCACATAGATACAGGTGTTAGTGTGGGGTATGTTTCTCCACATAGATACAGGTGTTAGTGTGGGGTATGTTTCTCCACATAGATACAGGTGTTAGTGTGGGGTATGTTTCTCCACATAGATACAGGTGTTAGTGTGGGGTATGTTTCTCCACATAGATACAGGTGTTAGTGTGGGGTATGTTTCTCCACATAGATACAGGTGTTAGTGTGGGGTATGTTTCTCCACATAGATACAGGTGTTAGTGTGGGGTATGTTTCTCCACATAGATACAGGTGTTAGTGTGGGGTATGTTTCTCCACATAGATACAGGTGTTAGTGTGGGGTATGTTTCTCCACATAAGTACAGGTGTTAGTGTGGGGTATGTTTCTCCACATAGATACAGGTGTTAGTGTGGGGTATGTTTCTCCACATAGATACAGGTGTTAGTGTGGGGTATGTTTCTCCACATAGATACAGGTGTTAGTGTGGGGTATGTTTCTCCACATAGATACAGGTGTTAGTGTGGGGTATGTTTCTCCACATAGATACAGGTGTTAGTGTGGGGTATGTTTCTCCACATAGATACAGGTGTTAGTGTGGGGTATGTTTCTCCACATAGATACAGGTGTTAGTGTGGGGTATGTTTCTCCACATAAGTACAGGTGTTAGTGTGGGGTATGTTTCTCCACATAGATACAGGTGTTAGTGTGGGGTATGTTTCTCCACATAGATACAGGTGATAGTGTGGGGTATGTTTCTCCACATAGATACAGGTGTTAGTGTGGGGTATGTTTCTCCACATAGATACAGGTGTTAGTGTGGGGTATGTTTCTCCACATAGATACAGGTGTTAGTGTGGGGTATGTTTCTCCACATAGATACAGGTGTTAGTGTGGGGTATGTTTCTCCACATAGATACAGGTGTTAGTGTGGGGTATGTTTCTCCACATAGATACAGGTGTTAGTGTGGGGTATGTTTCTCCACATAGATACAGGTGTTAGTGTGGGGTATGTTTCTCCACATAAATACAGGTGTTAGTATGGGGTATGTTTCTCCACATAGATACAGGTGTTAGTGTGGGGTATGTTTCTCCACATAGATACAGGTGTTAGTGTGGGGTATGTTTCTCCACATAGATACAGGTGTTAGTGTGGGGTATGTTTCTCCACATAGATACAGGTGTTAGTGTGGGGTATGTTTCTCCACATAGATACAGGTGTTAGTGTGGGTTATGTTTCTCCACATAGATACAGGTGTTAGTGTGGGGTATGTTTTTCCCCATAGATACAGGTGTTAGTGTGGGGTATGTTTCTCTACATAGATACAGGTGTTAGTGTGGGGTATGTTTCTCCACATAGATACAGGTGTTAGTGTGGGGTATGTTTCTCCACATAGATACAGGTGTTAGTGTGGGGTATGTTTCTCCACATAGATACAGGTGTTAGTGTGGGGTATGTTTTTCCACATAGATACAGGTGTTAGTGTGGGGTATGTTTCTCCACATAGATACAGGTGTTAGTGTGGGGTATGTTTCTCCACATAGATACAGGTGTTAGTGTGGGGTATGTTTCTCCACATAGATACAGGTGTTAGTGTGGGGTATGTTTTTCCACATAGATACAGGTGTTAGTGTGGGGTATGTTTCTCCACATAGATACAGGTGTTAGTGTGGGGTATGTTTCTCCACATAAATACAGGTGTTAGTGTGGGGTATGTTTCTCCACATAGATACAGGTGTTAGTGTGGGGTATGTTTCTCCACATAGATACAGGTGTTAGTGTGGGGTATGTTTCTCCACATAAGTACAGGTGTTAGTGTGGGGTATGTTTCTCCACATAGGTACAGGTGTTAGTGTGGGGTATGTTTCTCCACATAGATACAGGTGATAGTGTGGGGTATGTTTCTCCACATAGATACAGGTGTTAGTGTGGGGTATGTTTCTCCACATAGATACAGGTGTTAGTGTGGGGTATGTTTCTCCACATAGATACAGGTGTTAGTGTGGGGTATGTTTCTCCACATAGATACAGGTGTTAGTGTGGGGTATGTTTCTCCACATAGATACAGGTGTTAGTGTGGGGTATGTTTCTCCACATAGATACAGGTGTTAGTGTGGGGTATGTTTCTCCACATAGATACAGGTGTTAGTGTGGGGTATGTTTCTCCACATAGATACAGGTGTTAGTGTGGGGTATGTTTCTCCACATAGATACAGGTGTTAGTGTGGGGTATGTTTCTCCACATAGATACAGGTGTTAGTGTGGGGTATGTTTCTCCACATAGATACAGGTGTTAGTGTGGGGTATGTTTCTCCACATAAGTACAGGTGTTAGTGTGGGGTATGTTTCTCCACATAGATACAGGTGTTAGTGTGGGGTATGTTTCTCCACATAGATACAGGTGATAGTGTGGGGTATGTTTCTCCACATAGATACAGGTGTTAGTGTGGGGTATGTTTCTCCACATAGATACAGGTGTTAGTGTGGGGTATGTTTCTCCACATAGATACAGGTGTTAGTGTGGGGTATGTTTCTCCACATAGATACAGGTGTTAGTGTGGGGTATGTTTCTCCACATAGATACAGGTGTTTGATGGGGTATGTTTCTCCACATAGATACAGGTGTTAGTGTGGGGTATGTTTCTCCACATAGATACAGGTGTTAGTGTGGGGTATGTTTCTCCACATAGATACAGGTGTTAGTGTGGGGTATGTTTCTCCACATAGATACAGGTGTTAGTGTGGGGTATGTTTCTCCACATAGATACCGTTGTTAGTGTGGGGTATGTTTCTCCACATAAGTACAGGTGTTAGTGTGGGGTATGTTTCTCCACATAGGTACAGGTGTTAGTGTGGGGTATGTTTCTCCACATAGATACAGGTGATAGTGTGGGGTATGCTTCTCCACATAGATACAGGTGTTAGTGTGGGGTATGTTTCTCCACATAGATACAGGTGTTAGTGTGGGGTATGTTTCTCCACATAGATACAGGTGTTAGTGTGGGGTATGTTTCTCCACATAGATACAGGTGTTAGTGTGGGGTATGTTTCTCCACATAGATACAGGTGTTAGTGTGGGGTATGTTTCTCCACATAGATACAGGTGTTAGTGTGGGGTATGTTTCTCCACATAGATACAGGTGTTAGTGTGGGGTATGTTTCTCCACATAGATACAGGTGTTAGTGTGGGGTATGTTTCTCCACATAAGTACAGGTGTTAGTGTGGGGTATGTTTCTCCACATAGATACAGGTGTTAGTGTGGGGTATGTTTCTCCACATAGATACAGGTGATAGTGTGGGGTATGTTTCTCCACATAGATACAGGTGTTAGTGTGGGGTATGTTTCTCCACATAGATACAGGTGTTAGTGTGGGGGATGTTTCTCCACATAGATACAGGTGTTAGTGTGGGGTATGTTTCTCCACATAGATACAGGTGTTAGTGTGGGGTATGTTTCTCCACATAGATACAGGTGTTAGTGTGGGGTATGTTTCTCCACATAGATACAGGTGTTAGTGTGGGGTATGTTTCTCCACATAGATACAGGTGTTAGTGTGGGGTATGTTTCTCCACATAGATACAGGTGTTAGTGTGGGGTATGTTTCTCCACATAGATACAGGTGATAGTGTGGGGTATGTTTCTCCACATAGATACAGGTGTTAGTGTGGGGTATGTTTCTCCACATAGATACAGGTGTTAGTGTGGGGTATGTTTCTCCACATAGATACAGGTGTTAGTGTGGGGTATGTTTCTCCACATAGATACAGGTGTTAGTGTGGGGTATGTTTCTCCACATAGATACAGGTGTTAGTGTGGGGTATGTTTCTCCACATAGATACAGGTGTTAGTGTGGGGTATGTTTCTCCACATAGATACAGGTGTTAGTGTGGGGTATGTTTCTCCACATAGATACAGGTGTTAGTGTGGGGTATGTTTCTCCACATAGATACAGGTGTTAGTGTGGGGTATGTTTCTCCACATAGATACAGGTGTTAGTGTGGGGTATGTTTCTCCACATAGATACAGGTGTTAGTGTGGGGTATGTTTCTCCACATAGATACAGGTGTTAGTGTGGGGTATGTTTCTCCACATAGATACAGGTGTTAGTGTGGGGTATGTTTCTCCACATAGATACAGGTCTTAGTGTGGGGTATGTTTCTCCACATAGATACAGGTGTTAGTGTGGGGTATGTTTTTCCACATAGATACAGGTGTTAGTGTGGGGTATGTTTCTCCACATAGATACAGGTGTTAGTGTGGGGTATGTTTCTCCACATAAATACAGGTGTTAGTGTGGGGTATGTTTCTCCACATAGATACAGGTGTTAGTGTGGGGTATGTTTCTCCACATAGATACAGGTGTTAGTGTGGGGTATGTTTCTCCACATAAATACAGGTGTTAGTGTGGGGTATGTTTCTCCACATAGATACAGGTGTTAGTGTGGGGTATGTTTCTCCACATAGATACAGGTGTTAGTGTGGGGTATGTTTTTCCACATAGATACATGTGTTAGTGTGGGGTATGTTTCTCCACATAGATACAGGTGTTAGTGTGGGGTATGTTTCTCCACATAGATACAGGTGTTAGTGTGGGGTATGTTTCTCCACATAGATACAGGTGTTAGTGTGGGGTATGTTTCTCCACATAGATACAGGTGTTAGTGTGGGGTATGTTTCTCCACATAGATACAGGTGTTAGTGTGGGGTATGTTTCTCCACATAGATACAGGTGTTAGTGTGGGGTATGTTTCTCCACATAGATACAGGTGTTAGTGTGGGGTATGTTTCTCCACATAGATACAGGTGTTAGTGTGGGTTATGTTTCTCCACATAGATACAGGTGTTAGTGTGGGGTATGTTTTTCCCCATAGATACAGGTGTTAGTGTGGGGTATGTTTCTCTACATAGATACAGGTGTTAGTGTGGGGTATGTTTCTCCACATAGATACAGGTGTTAGTGTGGGGTATGTTTCTCCACATAGATACAGGTGTTAGTGTGGGGTATGTTTCTCCACATAGATACAGGTGTTAGTGTGGGGTATGTTTTTCCACATAGATACAGGTGTTAGTGTGGGGTATGTTTCTCCACATAGATACAGGTGTTAGTGTGGGGTATGTTTCTCCACATAGATACAGGTGTTAGTGTGGGGTATGTTTCTCCACATAGATACAGGTGTTAGTGTGGGGTATGTTTTTCCACATAGATACATGTGTTAGTGTGGGGTATGTTTCTCCACATAGATACAGGTGTTAGTGTGGGGTATGTTTCTCCACATAAATACAGGTGTTAGTGTGGGGTATGTTTCTCCACATAGATACAGGTGTTAGTGTGGGGTATGTTTCTCCACATAGATACAGGTGTTAGTGTGGGGTATGTTTCTCCACATAAGTACAGGTGTTAGTGTGGGGTATGTTTCTCCACATAGGTACAGGTGTTAGTGTGGGGTATGTTTCTCCACATAGATACAGGTGATAGTGTGGGGTATGTTTCTCCACATAGATACAGGTGTTAGTGTGGGGTATGTTTCTCCACATAGATACAGGTGTTAGTGTGGGGTATGTTTCTCCACATAGATACAGGTGTTAGTGTGGGGTATGTTTCTCCACATAGATACAGGTGTTAGTGTGGGGTATGTTTCTCCACATAGATACAGGTGTTAGTGTGGGGTATGTTTCTCCACATAGATACAGGTGTTAGTGTGGGGTATGTTTCTCCACATAGATACAGGTGTTAGTGTGGGGTATGTTTCTCCACATAGATACAGGTGTTAGTGTGGGGTATGTTTCTCCACATAGATACAGGTGTTAGTGTGGGGTATGTTTCTCCACATAAGTACAGGTGTTAGTGTGGGGTATGTTTCTCCACATAGATACAGGTGTTAGTGTGGGGTATGTTTCTCCACATAGATACAGGTGTTAGTGGGGGGTATGTTTCTCCACATAGATACAGGTGTTAGTGTGGGGTATGTTTCTCCACATAGATACAGGTGTTAGTGTGGGGTATGTTTCTCCACATAGATACAGGTGTTAGTGTGGGGTATGTTTCTCCACATAGATACAGGTGTTAGTGTGGGGTATGTTTCTCCACATAAGTACAGGTGTTAGTGTGGGGTATGTTTCTCCACATAGATACAGGTGTTAGTGTGGGGTATGTTTCTCCACATAGATACAGGTGATAGTGTGGGGTATGTTTCTCCACATAGATACAGGTGTTAGTGTGGGGTATGTTTCTCCACATAGATACAGGTGTTAGTGTGGGGTATGTTTCTCCACATAGATACAGGTGTTAGTGTGGGGTATGTTTCTCCACATAGATACAGGTGTTAGTGTGGGGTATGTTTCTCCACATAGATACAGGTGTTAGTGTGGGGTATGTTTCTCCACATAGATACAGGTGTTAGTGTGGGGTATGTTTCTCCACATAGATACAGGTGTTAGTGTGGGGTATGTTTCTCCACATAAATACAGGTGTTAGTATGGGGTATGTTTCTCCACATAGATACAGGTGTTAGTGTGGGGTATGTTTCTCCACATAGATACAGGTGTTAGTGTGGGGTATGTTTCTCCACATAGATACAGGTGTTAGTGTGGGGTATGTTTCTCCACATAGATACAGGTGTTAGTGTGGGGTATGTTTCTCCACATAGATACAGGTGTTAGTGTGGGTTATGTTTCTCCACATAGATACAGGTGTTAGTGTGGGGTATGTTTTTCCCCATAGGTACAGGTGTTAGTGTGGGGTATGTTTCTCTACATAGATACAGGTGTTAGTGTGGGGTATGTTTCTCCACATAGATACAGGTGTTAGTGTGGGGTATGTTTCTCCACATAGATACAGGTGTTAGTGTGGGGTATGTTTCTCCACATAGATACAGGTGTTAGTGTGGGGTATGTTTTTCCACATAGATACAGGTGTTAGTGTGGGGTATGTTTCTCCACATAGATACAGGTGTTAGTGTGGGGTATGTTTCTCCACATAGATACAGGTGTTAGTGTGGGGTATGTTTCTCCACATAGATACAGGTGTTAGTGTGGGGTATGTTTTTCCACATAGATACAGGTGTTAGTGTGGGGTATGTTTCTCCACATAGATACAGGTGTTAGTGTGGGGTATGTTTCTCCACATAAATACAGGTGTTAGTGTGGGGTATGTTTCTCCACATAGATACAGGTGTTAGTGTGGGGTATGTTTCTCCACATAGATACAGGTGTTAGTGTGGGGTATGTTTCTCCACATAAGTACAGGTGTTAGTGTGGGGTATGTTTCTCCACATAGGTACAGGTGTTAGTGTGGGGTATGTTTCTCCACATAGATACAGGTGATAGTGTGGGGTATGTTTCTCCACATAGATACAGGTGTTAGTGTGGGGTATGTTTCTCCACATAGATACAGGTGTTAGTGTGGGGTATGTTTCTCCACATAGATACAGGTGTTAGTGTGGGGTATGTTTCTCCACATAGATACAGGTGTTAGTGTGGGGTATGTTTCTCCACATAGATACAGGTGTTAGTGTGGGGTATGTTTCTCCACATAGATACAGGTGTTAGTGTGGGGTATGTTTCTCCACATAGATACAGGTGTTAGTGTGGGGTATGTTTCTCCACATAGATACAGGTGTTAGTGTGGGGTATGTTTCTCCACATAGATACAGGTGTTAGTGTGGGGTATGTTTCTCCACATAGATACAGGTGTTAGTGTGGGGTATGTTTCTCCACATAGATACAGGTGTTAGTGTGGGGTATGTTTCTCCACATAAGTACAGGTGTTAGTGTGGGGTATGTTTCTCCACATAGATACAGGTGTTAGTGTGGGGTATGTTTCTCCACATAGATACAGGTGATAGTGTGGGGTATGTTTCTCCACATAGATACAGGTGTTAGTGTGGGGTATGTTTCTCCACATAGATACAGGTGTTAGTGTGGGGTATGTTTCTCCACATAGATACAGGTGTTAGTGTGGGGTATGTTTCTCCACATAGATACAGGTGTTAGTGTGGGGTATGTTTCTCCACATAGATACAGGTGTTAGTGATGGGGTATGTTTCTCCACATAGATACAGGTGTTAGTGTGGGGTATGTTTCTCCACATAGATACAGGTGTTAGTGTGGGGTATGTTTCTCCACATAGATACAGGTGTTAGTGTGGGGTATGTTTCTCCACATAGATACAGGTGTTAGTGTGGGGTATGTTTCTCCACATAGATACCGTTGTTAGTGTGGGGTATGTTTCTCCACATAAGTACAGGTGTTAGTGTGGGGTATGTTTCTCCACATAGGTACAGGTGTTAGTGTGGGGTATGTTTCTCCACATAGATACAGGTGATAGTGTGGGGTATGCTTCTCCACATAGATACAGGTGTTAGTGTGGGGTATGTTTCTCCACATAGATACAGGTGTTAGTGTGGGGTATGTTTCTCCACATAGATACAGGTGTTAGTGTGGGGTATGTTTCTCCACATAGATACAGGTGTTAGTGTGGGGTATGTTTCTCCACATAGATACAGGTGTTAGTGTGGGGTATGTTTCTCCACATAGATACAGGTGTTAGTGTGGGGTATGTTTCTCCACATAGATACAGGTGTTAGTGTGGGGTATGTTTCTCCACATAGATACAGGTGTTAGTGTGGGGTATGTTTCTCCACATAAGTACAGGTGTTAGTGTGGGGTATGTTTCTCCACATAGATACAGGTGTTAGTGTGGGGTATGTTTCTCCACATAGATACAGGTGATAGTGTGGGGTATGTTTCTCCACATAGATACAGGTGTTAGTGTGGGGTATGTTTCTCCACATAGATACAGGTGTTAGTGTGGGGTATGTTTCTCCACATAGATACAGGTGTTAGTGTGGGGTATGTTTCTCCACATAGATACAGGTGTTAGTGTGGGGTATGTTTCTCCACATAGATACAGGTGTTAGTGTGGGGTATGTTTCTCCACATAGATACAGGTGTTAGTGTGGGGTATGTTTCTCCACATAGATACAGGTGTTAGTGTGGGGTATGTTTCTCCACATAGATACAGGTGTTAGTGTGGGGTATGTTTCTCCACATAGATACAGGTGATAGTGTGGGGTATGTTTCTCCACATAGATACAGGTGTTAGTGTGGGGTATGTTTCTCCACATAGATACAGGTGTTAGTGTGGGGTATGTTTCTCCACATAGATACAGGTGTTAGTGTGGGGTATGTTTCTCCACATAGATACAGGTGTTAGTGTGGGGTATGTTTCTCCACATAGATACAGGTGTTAGTGTGGGGTATGTTTCTCCACATAGATACAGGTGTTAGTGTGGGGTATGTTTCTCCACATAGATACAGGTGTTAGTGTGGGGTATGTTTCTCCACATAGATACAGGTGTTAGTGTGGGGTATGTTTCTCCACATAGATACAGGTGTTAGTGTGGGGTATGTTTCTCCACATAGATACAGGTGTTAGTGTGGGGTATGTTTCTCCACATAGATACAGGTGTTAGTGTGGGGTATGTTTCTCCACATAGATACAGGTGTTAGTGTGGGGTATGTTTCTCCACATAGATACAGGTGTTAGTGTGGGGTATGTTTCTCCACATAGATACAGGTGTTAGTGTGGGGTATGTTTCTCCACATAGATACAGGTGTTAGTGTGGGGTATGTTTTTCCACATAGATACAGGTGTTAGTGTGGGGTATGTTTCTCCACATAGATACAGGTGTTAGTGTGGGGTATGTTTCTCCACATAAATACAGGTGTTAGTGTGGGGTATGTTTCTCCACATAGATACAGGTGTTAGTGTGGGGTATGTTTCTCCACATAGATACAGGTGTTAGTGTGGGGTATGTTTCTCCACATAAATACAGGTGTTAGTGTGGGGTATGTTTCTCCACATAGATACAGGTGTTAGTGTGGGGTATGTTTCTCCACATAGATACAGGTGTTAGTGTGGGGTATGTTTTTCCACATAGATACATGTGTTAGTGTGGGGTATGTTTCTCCACATAGATACAGGTGTTAGTGTGGGGTATGTTTCTCCACATAAATACAGGTGTTAGTGTGGGGTATGTTTCTCCACATAGATACAGGTGTTAGTGTGGGGTATGTTTCTCCACATAGATACAGGTGTTAGTGTGGGGTATGTTTCTCCACATAAGTACAGGTGTTAGTGTGGGGTATGTTTCTCCACATAGGTACAGGTGTTAGTGTGGGGTATGTTTCTCCACATAGATACAGGTGATAGTGTGGGGTATGTTTCTCCACATAGATACAGGTGTTAGTGTGGGGTATGTTTCTCCACATAGATACAGGTGTTAGTGTGGGGTATGTTTCTCCACATAGATACAGGTGTTAGTGTGGGGTATGTTTCTCCACATAGATACAGGTGTTAGTGTGGGGTATGTTTCTCCACATAGATACAGGTGTTAGTGTGGGGTATGTTTCTCCACATAGATACAGGTGTTAGTGTGGGGTATGTTTCTCCACATAGATACAGGTGTTAGTGTGGGGTATGTTTCTCCACATAGATACAGGTGTTAGTGTGGGGTATGTTTCTCCACATAAGTACAGGTGTTAGTGTGGGGTATGTTTCTCCACATAGATACAGGTGTTAGTGTGGGGTATGTTTCTCCACATAGATACAGGTGTTAGTGTGGGGTATGTTTCTCCACATAGATACAGGTGTTAGTGTGGGGTATGTTTCTCCACATAGATACAGGTGTTAGTGTGGGGTATGTTTCTCCACATAGATACAGGTGTTAGTGTGGGGTATGTTTCTCTACATAGATACAGGTGTTAGTGTGGGGTATGTTTCTCCACATAGATACAGGTGTTAGTGTGGGGTATGTTTCTCCACATAGATACAGGTGTTAGTGTGGGTTATGTTTCTCCACATAGATACAGGTGTTAGTGTGGGGTATGTTTTTCCCCATAGATACAGTTGTTAGTGTGGGGTATGTTTCTCTACATAGATACAGGTGTTAGTGTGGGGTATGTTTCTCCACATAGATACAGGTGTTAGTGTGGGGTATGTTTCTCCACATAGATACAGGTGTTAGTGTGGGGTATGTTTCTCCACATAGATACAGGTGTTAGTGTGGGGTATGTTTTTCCACATAGATACAGGTGTTAGTGTGGGGTATGTTTCTCCACATAGATACAGGTGTTAGTGTGGGGTATGTTTCTCCACATAGATACAGGTGTTAGTGTGGGGTATGTTTCTCCACATAGATACAGGTGTTAGTGTGGGGTATGTTTCTCCACATAGATACAGGTGTTAGTGTGGGGTATGTTTCTCCACATAGATACAGGTGTTAGTGTGGGGTATGTTTCTCCACATAGATACAGGTGTTAGTGTGGGGTATGTTTCTCCACATAGATACAGGTGTTAGTGTGGGTTATGTTTCTCCACATAGATACAGGTGTTAGTGTGGGGTATGTTTTTCCCCATAGATACAGGTGTTAGTGTGGGGTATGTTTCTCTACATAGATACAGGTGTTAGTGTGGGGTATGTTTCTCCACATAGATACAGGTGTTAGTGTGGGGTATGTTTCTCCACATAGATACAGGTGTTAGTGTGGGGTATGTTTCTCCACATAGATACAGGTGTTAGTGTGGGGTATGTTTTTCCACATAGATACAGGTGTTAGTGTGGGGTATGTTTCTCCACATAGATACAGGTGTTAGTGTGGGGTATGTTTCTCCACATAGATACAGGTGTTAGTGTGGGGTATGTTTCTCCACATAGATACAGGTGTTAGTGTGGGGTATGTTTTTCCACATAGATACATGTGTTAGTGTGGGGTATGTTTCTCCACATAGATACAGGTGTTAGTGTGGGGTATGTTTCTCCACATAAATACAGGTGTTAGTGTGGGGTATGTTTCTCCACATAGATACAGGTGTTAGTGTGGGGTATGTTTCTCCACATAGATACAGGTGTTAGTGTGGGGTATGTTTCTCCACATAAGTACAGGTGTTAGTGTGGGGTATGTTTCTCCACATAGGTACAGGTGTTAGTGTGGGGTATGTTTCTCCACATAGATACAGGTGATAGTGTGGGGTATGTTTCTCCACATAGATACAGGTGTTAGTGTGGGGTATGTTTCTCCACATAGATACAGGTGTTAGTGTGGGGTATGTTTCTCCACATAGATACAGGTGTTAGTGTGGGGTATGTTTCTCCACATAGATACAGGTGTTAGTGTGGGGTATGTTTCTCCACATAGATACAGGTGTTAGTGTGGGGTATGTTTCTCCACATAGATACAGGTGTTAGTGTGGGGTATGTTTCTCCACATAGATACAGGTGTTAGTGTGGGGTATGTTTCTCCACATAGATACAGGTGTTAGTGTGGGGTATGTTTCTCCACATAGATACAGGTGTTAGTGTGGGGTATGTTTCTCCACATAGATACAGGTGTTAGTGTGGGGTATGTTTCTCCACATAGATACAGGTGTTAGTGTGGGGTATGTTTCTCCACATAAGTACAGGTGTTAGTGTGGGGTATGTTTCTCCACATAGATACAGGTGTTAGTGTGGGGTATGTTTCTCCACATAGATACAGGTGATAGTGTGGGGTATGTTTCTCCACATAGATACAGGTGTTAGTGTGGGGTATGTTTCTCCACATAGATACAGGTGTTAGTGTGGGGTATGTTTCTCCACATAGATACAGGTGTTAGTGTGGGGTATGTTTCTCCACATAGATACAGGTGTTAGTGTGGGGTATGTTTCTCCACATAGATACAGGTGTTAGTGTGGGGTATGTTTCTCCACATAGATACAGGTGTTAGTGTGGGGTATGTTTCTCCACATAGATACAGGTGTTAGTGTGGGGTATGTTTCTCCACATAAATACAGGTGTTAGTATGGGGTATGTTTCTCCACATAGATACAGGTGTTAGTGTGGGGTATGTTTCTCCACATAGATACAGGTGTTAGTGTGGGGTATGTTTCTCCACATAGATACAGGTGTTAGTGTGGGGTATGTTTCTCCACATAGATACAGGTGTTAGTGTGGGGTATGTTTCTCCACATAGATACAGGTGTTAGTGTGGGTTATGTTTCTCCACATAGATACAGGTGTTAGTGTGGGGTATGTTTCTCCCCATAGATACAGTTGTTAGTGTGGGGTATGTTTCTCTACATAGATACAGGTGTTAGTGTGGGGTATGTTTCTCCACATAGATACAGGTGTTAGTGTGGGGTATGTTTCTCCACATAGATACAGGTGTTAGTGTGGGGTATGTTTCTCCACATAGATACAGGTGTTAGTGTGGGGTATGTTTTTCCACATAGATACAGGTGTTAGTGTGGGGTATGTTTCTCCACATAGATACAGGTGTTAGTGTGGGGTATGTTTCTCCACATAGATACAGGTGTTAGTGTGGGGTATGTTTCTCCACATAGATACAGGTGTTAGTGTGGGGTATGTTTTTCCACATAGATACAGGTGTTAGTGTGGGGTATGTTTCTCCACATAGATACAGGTGTTAGTGTGGGGTATGTTTCTCCACATAAATACAGGTGTTAGTGTGGGGTATGTTTCTCCACATAGATACAGGTGTTAGTGTGGGGTATGTTTCTCCACATAGATACAGGTGTTAGTGTGGGGTATGTTTCTCCACATAAGTACAGGTGTTAGTGTGGGGTATGTTTCTCCACATAGGTACAGGTGTTAGTGTGGGGTATGTTTCTCCACATAGATACAGGTGATAGTGTGGGGTATGTTTCTCCACATAGATACAGGTGTTAGTGTGGGGTATGTTTCTCCACATAGATACAGGTGTTAGTGTGGGGTATGTTTCTCCACATAGATACAGGTGTTAGTGTGGGGTATGTTTCTCCACATAGATACAGGTGTTAGTGTGGGGTATGTTTCTCCACATAGATACAGGTGTTAGTGTGGGGTATGTTTCTCCACATAGATACAGGTGTTAGTGTGGGGTATGTTTCTCCACATAGATACAGGTGTTAGTGTGGGGTATGTTTCTCCACATAGATACAGGTGTTAGTGTGGGTTATGTTTCTCCACATAGATACAGGTGTTAGTGTGGGGTATGTTTCTCCCCATAGATACAGTTGTTAGTGTGGGGTATGTTTCTCTACATAGATACAGGTGTTAGTGTGGGGTATGTTTCTCCACATAGATACAGGTGTTAGTGTGGGGTATGTTTCTCCACATAGATACAGGTGTTAGTGTGGGGTATGTTTCTCCACATAGATACAGGTGTTAGTGTGGGGTATGTTTTTCCACATAGATACAGGTGTTAGTGTGGGGTATGTTTCTCCACATAGATACAGGTGTTAGTGTGGGGTATGTTTCTCCACATAGATACAGGTGTTAGTGTGGGGTATGTTTCTCCACATAGATACAGGTGTTAGTGTGGGGTATGTTTTTCCACATAGATACAGGTGTTAGTGTGGGGTATGTTTCTCCACATAGATACAGGTGTTAGTGTGGGGTATGTTTCTCCACATAAATACAGGTGTTAGTGTGGGGTATGTTTCTCCACATAGATACAGGTGTTAGTGTGGGGTATGTTTCTCCACATAGATACAGGTGTTAGTGTGGGGTATGTTTCTCCACATAAGTACAGGTGTTAGTGTGGGGTATGTTTCTCCACATAGGTACAGGTGTTAGTGTGGGGTATGTTTCTCCACATAGATACAGGTGATAGTGTGGGGTATGTTTCTCCACATAGATACAGGTGTTAGTGTGGGGTATGTTTCTCCACATAGATACAGGTGTTAGTGTGGGGTATGTTTCTCCACATAGATACAGGTGTTAGTGTGGGGTATGTTTCTCCACATAGATACAGGTGTTAGTGTGGGGTATGTTTCTCCACATAGATACAGGTGTTAGTGTGGGGTATGTTTCTCCACATAGATACAGGTGTTAGTGTGGGGTATGTTTCTCCACATAGATACAGGTGTTAGTGTGGGGTATGTTTCTCCACATAGATACAGGTGTTAGTGTGGGGTATGTTTCTCCACATAGATACAGGTGTTAGTGTGGGGTATGTTTCTCCACATAGATACAGGTGTTAGTGTGGGGTATGTTTCTCCACATAGATACAGGTGTTAGTGTGGGGTATGTTTCTCCACATAAGTACAGGTGTTAGTGTGGGGTATGTTTCTCCACATAGATACAGGTGTTAGTGTGGGGTATGTTTCTCCACATAGATACAGGTGATAGTGTGGGGTATGTTTCTCCACATAGATACAGGTGTTAGTGTGGGGTATGTTTCTCCACATAGATACAGGTGTTAGTGTGGGGTATGTTTCTCCACATAGATACAGGTGTTAGTGTGGGGTATGTTTCTCCACATAGATACAGGTGTTAGTGTGGGGTATGTTTCTCCACATAGATACAGGTGTTTGATGGGGTATGTTTCTCCACATAGATACAGGTGTTAGTGTGGGGTATGTTTCTCCACATAGATACAGGTGTTAGTGTGGGGTATGTTTCTCCACATAGATACAGGTGTTAGTGTGGGGTATGTTTCTCCACATAGATACAGGTGTTAGTGTGGGGTATGTTTCTCCACATAGATACAGGTGTTAGTGTGGGGTATGTTTCTCCACATAGATACCGTTGTTAGTGTGGGGTATGTTTCTCCACATAAGTACAGGTGTTAGTGTGGGGTATGTTTCTCCACATAGGTACAGGTGTTAGTGTGGGGTATGTTTCTCCACATAGATACAGGTGATAGTGTGGGGTATGCTTCTCCACATAGATACAGGTGTTAGTGTGGGGTATGTTTCTCCACATAGATACAGGTGTTAGTGTGGGGTATGTTTCTCCACATAGATACAGGTGTTAGTGTGGGGTATGTTTCTCCACATAGATACAGGTGTTAGTGTGGGGTATGTTTCTCCACATAGATACAGGTGTTAGTGTGGGGTATGTTTCTCCACATAGATACAGGTGTTAGTGTGGGGTATGTTTCTCCACATAGATACAGGTGTTAGTGTGGGGTATGTTTCTCCA